>NC_039480.1:2035071-2095145 GCF_003590095.1 Trichoplusia ni
AAAGTTCGAATTTTGACATAAAAAATGGGAATTGGTCGGCGTACGTCGATCGTCTCGAAATGTATTTTGTTGCTAACAAAATAGCGGAAGATTTGAAGTTACCAACATTAATAGCTCTTATCGGCGAACCGGCTTATGAGTTACTGTCTACTTTGGCGAGCCCGAGAAAACCATCAACCCTGAAATATAAAGAAGCGGTGGAATTACTGCAAGCACATCTACAGCCGAAACCATCAATTCTCGCGGAGAGGTATAGGTTCCGACAAAGACGCCAATCAGCGGGAGAAACGATAGCTGATTACGTGGCAGATTTGAAAAAGATGTCACGTTATTGTGAATTCAAGATCAATTTAGAAGAAAATTTGAGGGATCAGTTTGTGTGCGGGTTACGTAGCGAATATATACGTCAGAGGTTATTCGCGGAAGATAACATAGATTATCAAAAAGCGCTAGTATTAGCCAATACTCTGGAGGCAGCTGAGCGGGACGCCGGGGCCGTAGAGGGAACGCAGGAACAAACTACCAGCCGGGAACTAAGCGAGAGAATACACAAGTTGGAACTCAATAAATGTTCAGCCTGCGGGGTCAACGGTCATGGGCACATAACTGTAGGTACAAGGAGTTCGAATGTAGTTATTGTGGACAACCTGGCCATTTACGAAGAGTTTGTAGAAAAAAAGAATTTGATCGTCGCATAAAATCTACGATTTCAAACCGCGGGAATAATGGCGCGCGAGGAAGGTCACGTAGAGGACGCGTGATCGGTCGAGCGCCTACGGAGCGGGTGTATGGCGGAGCGGCAACATGGCGCGCGGGGGGCGCAGCAACGCTCGCACCGCACGCAGCAACGACGTTACCGACGCGGCGTACTGGCTGAGCGAGCCAGCGATGGATGACAACTCCGGCTCGGAGCAAGACGTTGAGGGTACAAACGAGGAACCGATGTATCAAATGTCACTAACCAACTATAAACCGGTGTGTATAAAGCTTCTAATTAATAATAAAACCTTATCGATGGAGATTGATACAGGCTCTGCGTTATCCTGTATAAGCAAGTCTACGTATAAGGAGCATTTTAAAGAATTACCTTTGAAACCATGTAAAATGAAAGTAAAATTTTATGATGGCTCTGTCATTCAACCAATAGGGTATTTAGAGACTGATGTGCAATATATGAAAAATATGAAGAAACTAGATCTCTATGTGATCGATAAGGGTACTACTAATTTACTAGGTAGACAATGGTTATCGGAATTGAATATTGAGATACCAAAATTTACTAGATGTAACCACATTAAATTATGTAAAAATAAAATGTTTAACGATATCATTTCCAGACATGACAACCTATTCGATGGCACGTTGGGCAAATATACCGGTGAAGAAGTCAAGTTATGCGTGCGGGATGGGACCGAGCCAGTATTTTGTCGAGCGCGCCCCGTGCCTTATGCATTGCTGGCGCGGGTCAATGCTGAGTTAGACGCGATGCTGCGCGCCGGCGTCATCGAGCCCGTTGAACGGTCCGACTGGGCCACACCGCTAGTTATAGCGAGGAAGGGAGACGGTGGAATACGCTTATGCGCGGATTATAAGGTGACACTTAACAAGGCTTTACTGGTTGACAGGTACCCGGTCCCGAAGGTAGAGGACTTATTTAGTAATTTGAGTGGCAATCATTATTTTACTAAGCTAGATTTGTCACAGGCTTACAATCAATTAATTTTGGATGAAACTTCTCGGAACTACACAGTAATTAATACACACAGAGGACTTTTTAAATACAATCGCCTCGTTTATGGTCTCTCTTCCAGTCCGGGCATTTTTCAAAAGTTCATGATGAATCTCTTTAAAAACGTGCAGGACGTAGTCATATTCTATGATGATATTTTAATAAAGAATAAGTCATTAGAATCTCATTTAGAAAGAGTTGAACAGGTTTTTAGTATTTTAGAGAGGAATGGGTTGAAAATAAAAAAAGAAAAGTGTGAGTTTATGGTAGGCCAAGTAAAATATTTAGGATTCATAATTGATAAACATGGCGTACGGGTAGATGCAAATAAAATAAAACCGATCCTATCTATGCCCGACCCAACTAACGTCTCAGAGTTGAAGTCTTTTCTCGGTATGGTTAATTTCTATGGAAAATTCATTAAGAATTTGAGTACTCATATTACACCACTTTACGAATTACTTAAGAAAGGTAAACATTGGCAATGGACTAAAACACATAGATATGTGTTCAATAAAATTAAACAACTTCTATGTAGTACTGAAGTATTGACACACTTTGACATATCGCTGGAGAGCATAGTAACATGCGACGCGAGCGCACGCGGGCTGGGGGCCGTGCTGGCACAGCGCGCGTCTGACGGCAGCGAGCGGGTTGTGGCGTACGCATCGCGGGCGCTCACTGCCGCGGAGTTACACTACAGCCAGATACATAAAGAAGCCTTGGCTATAATTTTCGCGGTAGACAAGTTTCATCAGTATCTTTATGGCAGAAAGTTTACACTACGTACAGATCATAAACCGCTGGTCACAATTTTTGGGCCCCATGCAGGAATACCGAACACGGCGGCGAGTCGTTTACAGCGGTGGGCCATTAAACTATCAGCTTACGATTTTAATATAGAGTACATTCGATCAGATAAAAACACGGCAGATATTTTGTCTAGGTTAATTAGCACTCATAAAGAAGGGGTTATTAGTGAAGAATTAGACACACCTGAACAAACGTATTTACACTTTGCCGCGGAAGCATTGTTATTAGATTATCAAACGTTAAAAAAAGAAACCGTTTCGGATAGTGTATTGAGCAGAGTAGCCAGATATATAAACGATGGCTGGCCGGTCGAGGTCGAAATGAAAGAATTAAAACCATATTTTAACCGTAGAAAGGAATTATATATTGAGCTAGGGTGTGTAATGTGGGGACATAGGCTAGTAATTCCTAGTACGTGTAGGAATAAAGTGATCGCTGAGCTTCATGAGAGTCACATGGGCATAGTCAAAACTAAATCGTTAGCGCGAAGTTACGTATGGTGGCCGGGAATAGACGAGGCACTAGAGACAGCATGTTGCAGCTGCACCGTGTGCGCTGAAGTGGCGGACGCACCACCTGCGCATGCGCCCCGCGCCTGGCCGTGGCCAGATCGACCGTGGACCAGGATACACGTAGACTTCTTAGGACCGGTAGCCGGTCTTACTTATCTAGTGGTAGTCGATGCACATTCAAAGTGGATTGAAGCTATTAGAATGCTGAGCACCACATCGCAAGCGGTAATAAAAGAATTACGAGAGATGTGGGCGAGATTTGGGTTACCTAAACAATTGGTTAGTGATAATGGCCCTCCGTTTTTCAGTGGAGAATTTCAGCAATTCTTAAATAATAATGGTATAGAACATATATTTTCGGCACCTTATCACCCAGCTTCTAATGGGGCAGCGGAAAACGCTGTTAAAATTTGTAAAAAGAGCATTAAAAAGGCGATTAAATCGAAATCCGACGTACACTCCACATTGTGTCGTTTTCTGCTGGCGTACAGAAACACACCACACTATACAACCGGGGAAAGCCCCGCCAAGATGTTATTAGGGCGCAACTTGCGCATGCGGTTAGATTGTTTGAAACCAGACCAGAAGGCACTTATTAGAGCTCGCCAAGAGACAGTAGAAGCTACATCGAGTGGCGTCACAAGACAGTTTAATCCGGGGGACCTTGTATGGTTCAGAGAATACCGTAGCTCAAACAAGTGGTCTGCAGGGACTGTTATAGAGAAAACAGGTAGTACAGATTATAATGTTAAATCTATCCACGGCACTGAGGTGCATAGACACATTGACCAACTAAAACCAAGAGTGATAAATAGGACAGCTAGGCTAGTAGATGCAAACTTTAGGAACTTTCAACCAGTTCAGCCTGTTAAGAGCTCTCGCTCTTCTCTCGTGTTTCCTTCGGACAATAATCGAGCGCCGAACACAGAACCGGACCGGACAAACGGAACCAGCTTGACGAAAGCATTGGTCGAGGAAACATCCCGCACGCAAACAGACGGAAGTGATTTGGTTACAAGTGAACCCTTGTCAACGTCAAGTGTACCTTTAAATATGCCCAAGGTGCAGGAGACGGGTAGTCCTAGGGTTCCTATTACTCGGGATATACGAACTAGTAATCGTACACGCAAACCGGTTAAGAGATATGGGTTTGATGATGATTGAAGTAAGAAAATATATTATAAGATTGTTAAGATTATTATTGATATGTTGTTTAATATAATTTAGTAAGTAAGTTTATCTGTAATAATTAAGGGTGGAGGTGTTACATATGATTATAAATATTTGTGTTGTCTGTGGTTAAGTGAGGAGCGACGCGCCAGATTTGGAATGGCGGCAATTGAAAATAGAAGCTTGAACTATGCAAACGTCTATTATTTATCAGATCTGTTGTTGTTTGAAGTATTTTGTGGAATAATGACAAATTTATTTCTTTTATTATGATATGACAAGCGAAAGAGCTGATAGATTATATCATACTTTTATTATAAAGTTGTACAACCAGTGATTCAGGTCATCACGCCAAAGCGGCTCCATGAGCGCGCCTTGTAGCGGGTTCGATCCCCGCGTAGGACACGCGTTTGTATAATCCACGAATGCTTGTCCTGAGTTTTTGTCTTTGTGCATGTGACTTGTAAAACCCCTTGCGATACAAGGATTAAATTCCTTAATGCAGGTGTCATTTAATACTTAAATTAAAAATGTAGAGAAATTTATTTATATACGACTATCTCCTGTTGTTTAACCCTAAATTTCAAATTCAAATTTCACCACCGATTTTATTTCAATTACGTGCAAAGTTTAACTATGCGTTCTTATAACCATTACCCAAACCAGCGGTCATATGAAAGGTCTTGAATAATGAATGTAAGGTCAGTAAGACCCGTGCTATTCATCGCAGGGTTAATTAACACTGTTTGTGGTGAAGCGCGTTGTAATAGCGAGGTCCCTCAGAACCCAACTTTATGTGTTGGGGTTGCTTTATACTCTATGTTGCATTTGGTTTAGTAATCATGTGAATTACATTTGGACACATCAACCTTTTTGTATGTAGGTTGGTAATTAAATTGTATTTATGCCTCCCATTCCCCTATTTCTGATTAATTTCGACCCAAGATGAACTAAAAACACCCAGCTTAAATGATAGGTGGTTTTTGTTGGTCATCATTGTTTTGTTGGTCTGTTGGTCTAGAGATTAGTGGCCCTGACTGCTATACCGGTAGTCGTGGGTTCGAACCTACGACCCAGGAAAAATGTCTTTGTGATGAGCACGATCATTTGTTCTGTGTCTGGATGTAATTTATATGTATTATGAATGCATTTTGAAATATATATAGGAGTGTCTATCGGACATCTAGTAATCATCATACAAGCATGGTTTAGTTTCAGACTAGATAGCGTTGTGTAAAAGTTGTGAAATATTATCATATTAGTTTACAAGTTACAAACCATGAGAAGCGAGATTGCACTATTAATAAATAATGTATACGCGAAGTTTGAGATTTTCCTCTAGTTACTATTGTAGTCTTTTAGTTAGTAGATTTCTTTCATTAAAACAAAAACATTTTTATCAATTTAACCTTTATTACGTACTTTAAATTAATTAATGCCTCGTTCTTAGTGTATATCTCCTAATAGATTATTCTCATCAAAATCTACTTTTTTGTAACCACTACTTATAGTATTAGCAGCGTTCTCTGTTTCATCTCTAAAATGTATTGCACCTTCATTTACGGCATTATCCAGATTGGTTCTCATTTTATTTCCACCTTCCTTTACTCTGCTATTTATATTATTATAAGTATTCTTCATTTCATCTGTTGCTTTATCTCTTTCAGTTTTTACATAATTACCTACATTACTTAGGGTATTGTCTAAATTTCCTTTCAACTTACTTGCTCCATCATTGACTCTATTATAATTATTATTCAAATTATTTTTCTGGTTTTCAAGAAAATCATTCGTGCTTTGTTTCAGAGAGTTTATTGAACTTTCTGCTTTTTGAGTTTGTTTGGAAACTGTATCCAATACATTATTAAGAGCGGGATCAAATGCGCCTGAGCTTGGATGAATTCCGAACGGAATTTCGTCATTGTTGTTGTTTATAGGTAATGTTCTGATGTCAAGTAAACCGGTACCATCATAATTTGGTTCTTCACCTTTCGGTTCACTATTTTTACTCATATTTTTCTTCATCCTATCTAAGGCATCCTGAATAGACATGATCGTTTGCATTAAACCAGTACTATTCTTGCCTGTATTTTTGCTCAGGATGTATCTTCTAAGTTTATCGCAAAGTGTGTTAGTATCGTTATTCAATCTTACAGGCTTGTAAACGATTCGTACCTGACTACCGAAGAAAAAGTCTCTTATATCAACTGTTAATTTCTTGACTTTATTAAGTGCTCTACTTAGGAGTCCTCCATGGGCGTCGTTATCAGTTATCGTGAATATGTGTCGGATTTCGTTTCTTACGTTGTCGGAGACATCGTGGATTTTATGTGTTATTCTCCCGACTATGCCTGGTTTTGTAACAGTGTGTCCTTCGGCATTCGTTTCACTACTCCCGAACACCATGTTCTTGCCGTAGTGTAGAGCACCTCCCACACTGGACGTGACGGAGTGCGCTGTGTCCTTCACTGTGCCCAGAAGTCCATCGATAAGTCCACATTGTGAATGCGCTACGACACTTAGCAACACAACAAGCACTAGATACTGCTTCATTTTATTACACTATGTTTTCTGTACAGATTTTACAGACAGATGTTAACTCGTCTGTTATTATAACTGTTATGAGTTGCATCGCACTTAATTATTTAAACAACTTATTATCAGTAGTCTTGACCTCAAACCTATGTGTCATACATGATTTCTAATTAAACGCTTTAATATATCTAAATATGTGACTTCGGTTGCAAAATATTTCTTGGAAGGCCTTGATTTGTTCTCATTTAGGAAATAAAGTATTTTGACTATTTTGGTGGTTTTTTATCGAAAAAGTTACACCGAATATCACATTGTGTTCCTCGAATCCTAATAACATCGTTTCCTAAAATTATGGATTCAGATTTAAATTTGATTTCAGTAATTCATAAAAAACAACTCAAAAAACACATCACAGTTCTCAAGTCATGTTAACAAATCAACAACAATATTTTTGTCTATAATGATCCAGATAAAATGTTACTGAACTTCGAACTGTTAAATCACCAGTGTTATTCAGACCTAGGCATAACATATCTATGAATATATGTATGACAATTTTAGTTGGAATTTAAAGGTTGTCTAGAAGATATCACTATTAGTGATAACAAAACCACCGCGTGCATATTATTAATGTCACTGCGGTTTAATTGTAGTTTCGTCTTCAAAATTTCGTCGACATTTTTGTTATCATCATTGGCCTAGCCTTTTCCCAACTATGTTGGGGTCGGCTACCAGTCCAACCGGTTTCAGCTAAGTACCAGTGTTTTACAAGGAGCGACTGCCTATCTGACCTCCTCAACCCAGTTACCTGGGCAACACGATACCCCTTGGTTAGACTGGCTGTCAGACTTTTTCAAGCTTCTGACTACCTGTAACGACTGTCAAAGATGTAGGAATAACAGCCGGGACCCACAATTTAACGTGCCTTCCGAAACACGGAGGAACTCGTTATGACAAAGATGGTCACCCATCTACGGACCAACCGCGTCAAGCATAGCTTAACCTGTGATCGAATCACTTATGCGGTTATAGCTTAGCCACGAGCTCCTCCATTTTTGTTATCATGTTCTAGGGTTAAAGATATCGACTTATACCTATCTAAAGATTGTATAAGTATCTTCTTAACAGGATTTGGGCAATTTTTATTTTGTTTTTTATATTTATACCGTACTTATACATTGAATACGGTGTTTTAGAGCTCTTATAGTCTTCACCTTCCTCTACCCAAACTCTATACGGTTCGGTTTACTATAATATCTACTACAGCGCCAAGTGCTGCTGGTAAGATACCTGCGGGAGTGAAATTTTGTGTATTTACCAACGTTTCAAATTAGTAACGTATGTAAGTATTTCTAGCGTTTATGATTTGTATATTGTTCAGCTTTACTAAGAGCTATGAATCAAGGTCAACCTTAAGTCAACTCCCACAACTGAAATATAAGAAGCAATGTCGCTCCAATCAAAAAATAAATCTCTTCCATACTCTCTGTAACCTACTCAGCGAAACATCCAATTTATAGTCCACATATAAACTAAGCTCCGTCTCCAGACCTCCAGCGATGGTTACGATAAACAAATCTGGAGTTTGGCTGCAAGTATCTACATTTCATTTCCGTTTCCTCGTCGCGCTCGATCAGACTGACGTCAAGGAACACGGCTAAGATTTACGGAGATCGCTGCTGGGTAGGGTCAGAGAATAAAGTTGATATATTAGAATTGTAAGGTGTGTTTAGTTTTGCAAGGAGTGATTTATTTTTACCAACAGACGCAAAAAGATATTTCTCATGTCCCGTAGTATAGTTTGACGTTTGTCTTTCTGTCCGTCTGTTTCATCATAGCTCACAAACGGGTTGAGCGATTTCATTTTAGTTTGTTTTGTATTAAAGGTGTTTCTTTTTGTTTTGAATGATGTGCGAGTGTTCTTATGCATGTTTGATAAAAATCGATAGAACCATTTCATATTGTGGAGGGTGAAAAATAACGGAATATCTGCAAATGGGGACTAAAATAAAAGCGCATAAGTTACAAAAATAAACAGTTAATTATCATTGTTTGTGTTTGCTGACGGTACTAGTTAATTTAATCTACGAGTGCGAGCAGTGCCAGTTTATCTCGCCGCTCCGCCAGAGGGCGCTGCGCGGAACACTGGCACTTGTAATTTGTGTTAGCCCTTTAAGTCTTAGCGTACCTCAATATAACTAAATAAAGCAAACGTTGTATCTAGTCTTCTTAGGCCCTTCGGCGTCACAAGTGTCAGATATACATCGAATAGAGTCATTTGTAAACCGTGTCGTACGTAGAAAGTGTATTGGGTTGATTTTAGCGATAATTTGCAAAAAAAAAAACACTATATGAAGATTTGCGTTCGCTCTTGAATTTATGTTGGCGTCATATTTTCTTGGTTGACTGATATTGAATCGTAAATGTTAAGAAAATCTGTTTTTTTCTGAGATGAATAAAAATGTGTGGAATCACATTATGGTTTACAATTGGATAAAGATTTTTTTAAATTGTGTTTGTATATACTTATTTATTTTAATTTTTTACTCAACAAGGTTCAGTAACGTCAATTAACAAAAAGTCACTTTACAAAAGGCTAAAAATAAAAACAAAATGTAAAATTAAAAACAAAAATTTTATTACGAGTTCATTTTTTGGTAAATGCAAAGAAATTATTACCGAGTTTTAAAACAACCAAAATATAATCTATTTCACATTCGTATGGCATCTAAACAATTTAGTTAAGATTAACTATAAGTAGAAGCTGTATACTTAATAGTTACTATGTAAAAATAAATAATTAAAAATAATTACAAAATGTAACAATGCTTAAGTTTTATTAGTGGACTTTACATTTTTTCACAGAATTTTTTGTTTTGTTGTGCGTCGTTTCCAGTATTAGCTTTATCTTTTTTATTAAAAATTTAGAAACATTAAGAAGGGCATGTACAAACAATAATAATGTAAACAGAATGACTAAATTAGTTTAAGATTTATTTCACACCTAAAATATTTATTTATTGTAATTGTTGCTCTTATTCGATATTAAGTACACCTTAAAAATACACACATTGACTACAACTAAACATCTATAAATCTGTGAAAAAATGTCACGTAAAAATAATTAGTCTATATTTACATTAATATAATTAATTAGTAACTGGCAGTTTCAGAAGGCACATATAAACATTTTGTAGATCATACATGTATATTATTATAAGCTTTTTATATAAGATATGTATCGCTAAGGCACCCTATGTGAATACTCCACCAAAAATATAAACCGCATCGATCATTAATTTAGTAGCGAAAGCGCCTAAAATATTTTGCAAATACATTTTTTGGTAATATACCTACTAATTATTTATTTATTGCTAATCGGAAAGTAATACCCAGTTTAGCACGTTGAGATCTACCTCGACTGGGTATTCGAAAGCTTAATCAATAAGCTACGGTGGTTTACAACACACGTGACAAAAACAGGCAAAAAAAAACTATAAAACCTAAATTTCGTATCGACTACTTTAGGTCCCAGCTGACTCTATATACTAGTGGGTCACCGACATTATCAGATACTAAATTAAGGTTTTAATAGTTTATTTTACCTGTAAAAGTCACGTGACTTGTCAAGAATAATATTAAGCCTGAAAGTTTAAAGAAATACTGCCTCCCAAAATGTTTGTAAATTTTATTTATAAAGCCGCCTAATTAACAATGTAATATGAACATTAGCACTCGTTTCGAATTAATTAAAGATGTATTGATATAGGAATCAATTAATTGCAGAATAACACACGAACTACACAGTTTTCTAAAAAACCTCGGTGCCAAATACTTTAGTGACTGAAACACCTATTCCATACATCTTTAAGAATCTATCGCGTTTAGTAAATACCTATTAATTAACTTAGATCACATTTCTCAACAACTCTCATACACACATTTTTACAGTTATCACACAACAAGATTTAATCTTTCATTCATTTTATACTACACATAATGCATGTTACACAAAGTATTAGAATGACATCTAACATTTTTGTAACATGAACTATGAACATCTCGGTCTTCCTTTTTTTTTTCATTTACTTTCTAATATGGCGTCCGAAAATTAATTGTTTACCGTGACTAGTTATATTACGATTTATGTAAAATTTTAAAACAGTCCATCTTCCCATTCTCTTTATGAAAAATATGGGAAGATTAAATATTTCGTGATGTCATTAGGTTAAAACTATTGCAACAAAAATAATATAGCTTCTCTATTCTACAATGATGATCGGACAACTATACAAACTGTGAATTCTACGTTTATTTTAATTAGAAAAAAAAAACATAAAATATCAGTCCACAATACTATTAATGAACCGCGACACTAAACGTATTTTGTTAGCGCCATATTGGCTCGTGACGTCACTAGAAGCTGTAGCTCAGTATCTGTCGAAGCTGGTGGAGTCGCGGCTCGTGACGTCACTGGCGGCGTCGGTGGAGGAGCTGTCGCGCGTGTCGGACGTGTTGGCCGCATCCGCATCGCTCGTGCCGCCCGTGTCGGCCGCGTCGCTCGTGCTACGCCCGGGCCTCGGATATCAAAGATGTTCGTCACGACCGTTCAGGGGCTGGCGCTCAGCGTGGTCCGAGGGCCGGTTGCGCTTGAAGAAGCCGCACTGAAAATAAACAGACGTTCAGTTAAACTTCAATAATTCTTAGGAAACTTACGCTACACAGTTACATACATTATGTTAAAAAATATAAATAAATCCACCATCATAATTGTCTAAAATTTGCGCTTTATCTCGGCCATTCTAATTATCCTACATTCTGAGTTTCCATGACAGTTCTGCACATACGTTCACACACAAGGACTTATATTTTACGTGTAAAAGATACGTACCTTGTACAGCGCGAAGATGAGCAGCAGTAGCAGTAAAGCTCCCACCACAGCGGCCAGCACCACGACCCACAGCGGTATGGTGCCGCTGTCGCGCGCCTCCAGCTGCGGCGTGATCACGGTCTGCGCCTCGGCGGTGTGCCACGCGGGGTCTGACGGCCGCCCCACCATGGGCAGGCGGGACACGCGAGTCGCCGCCAGGGTTGACAGGATGACGGGACGGTCTTTGGAGATCTGTTGATGAATGTTGGCGTCATTTATTTAAAATATATTTTCATCGTGTTACAGGATATTTGAAAATGTCGAGGTGTTTAAAGTTTTTTTTTTTAATAAAACACAAACAGGGATGCCCATACAAATTTTTCATCTGCTGATAAAGATTTCTGAGGGAGGTCCATTCCTTCCCATGGCTTCTTTGGAATATTTTTTTATTTCAGCAAATAAATGTTCTTTTTTTACTATAATGGCTTGGCTCTTGTTAACGTTATATGAAACACGTCGGAAGAATCAACATCTATTATATCCTTACCTCATTTAGCACTGATGCATTGATCCTGGAGCGGAGCGCGAACCAGGCTTCCTGCCCCTTCACCATGCGGCCAGTCGTACACCTCAATACTTCGCACTTGTATTTCTCCTCGCATTTCTCCAGAATCTTCTTCAGTTGGGGATCAACCTGAAAAAGGTAGACGGCATAAGTTTGCTTTTTTATATTTGTGTTGGAGATTGATATTAAATTTTAAAAATTTCAAAACTGCCGAATTCGTTTTAAATACAATAGTGATAAAAGAAGAAAGACCTTTATTATATTTACCTCATCTTGTCTTCGTCTCCTGGTGTTTTCGCGACGATCACTTGTGCCGTAACCACTGCTGGAGTGAGAGCTGTATGATGTGTGGCCTCCTAAAATTGTGAACAACATGTTAACATGTGAGGTTTAAGCATGTTGCATTTGATTGAAAATTGTAAATATTGATATAACGATTTTAAAGACCAAATAATACTGACCTGTCTGTGAAGAATATGAGTATCCAGAGCCACCAGATTGGTAACTTCCACCGCCAGATTGATAGCTTCCACCACCGGCCTGGTAACTACCTCCTCCAGCTTGGTAACTACCGCCACCGTCCTGGTAACTGCCTCCTCCAGCTTGGTAACTACCACCGCCAGCTTGGTAACTACCACCGCCAGCCTGGTAGCTACCACCACCGGCTTGATTACTTCCACTTCCGTGACTTCCAGCACCAGTGACATCGGCAACACCGTATCTGAATTCATTATTAGGGTTGTACGCGGCGTGTGCTCCAAAGCCTTCGAGTTTGTCTTCCTCTTCGTCACCAACTACAGTTACACTTGATGACCCTCTGAACGTAGAAGAGCCCGCTTTAGAGATATCAGGATTGACAGTTTCAGTTGTAGCCCATGAGCCGTGGACAAAACCTCCGCCAGAGCCCTGAGCGAAACCTCTCGACCCTTGACCTTGAGCAGCAGAACCCTGGTAGCTGCCGGAGCCTTGGTTGTAGGTTCCGTAACCTTGTGAGTAGCCACCAGAGCCCTGAGAGTAGGTGTTTGACCCCTGCACGTTGCCCTGCCAAGAACCGCTGCTGCCTTGTGATGAAGCAAGGTTGACACCGCCTTGGTTAGCATATCTACAAACAAGAAACGTTCGGTTTTAAAAGTTCCGGTATTTATATTTCGATTAAAGTTAATTAGTGTACACAGCAACTTATATTTTTAAAGGAGTTTAAAAAACTTACACATTGAATGAGCTTCCGGGCTCTCCCTCGTGTCCTAGACTTCCATATTCAGTGCTCGTTTCAGTCTCAGATATGATGTTATGATTCGAGTCATACACAATGGTCTTGTTCTTCACCCTCACGACCTGTCCTTGGCCTTGCCCGTAGCCGCTTTGTGAATAGGTTCCATGCACACCTTCTTGGTTGCCATGCGAGTATCCACCTTGCGCGACTGCCGCGGCAAGGTTCCTTCTGATCTGTTCCTGCTCTTCAGCGGAAAGGCCTTCTCCGAATGAGTTCGACCAAGTTTTATTGTAGCTGTATGTGTTGCCGGCACCTGCAGCTTGGCCAGCTTGGCTTCCACCATAATGAGTGGATCCTTGAGCATGATACTGTCCTCCTGCACCTTGGCTGCCAGACGAGCTTCCACTGAAGTGTGTTGAACTAGAGCTTCCAGCCTGATAGCCGCCTGAGCCCTGGCTGGTACCGTACTGACCCGCTCCTTGATTAAACTGTCCTGTTTCCTGGCTAAATTGACCGGATCCCTGGTTAACCTGACCGCCAGATGTCATGCTTTGACCATTGCTGGATTCCCAGTACACTGTAACAATTATCAAGTTAAATTAATCAACTGCTCAAAGTCCACATTTTATAGCTTGTTTATATGAACAGCTAACGAAATTTAAGGCATTTTTAAGTTACCATAATGATAAGTTACCTTGTCCATAGTATCCACTGCCGCCTGATGTCTGGGATGCAGTGTACAGATCACTGCTCATCATTGCTGGAAAGAAAAGGAGATGTATTAAATACACGTGTTATTTACGAAATGATGTTTTATAGTTATTCAATTTCATTCTTTTTCAAAGTAGCTGCTACATACCTTCTTTTTCCTTGGTCAGGAGGAACGCGTATGGGTTCTGTACAAACAGGTTCTCAGGGTTGATATGACGCGCCACGTCACACTTCACGTTACCGAGCCACTGTGGCTGCACCAGCATGTACATCAGGTTTTCACCTACAAGATAAATAGTAAAATGTAGTCAGTGAAAGTATAAGGTAACGTCCCTGGATTACTAAGAATTATATTACAAAATAATAGCGTAAAAACAAAAAACGTGCTTTCTGATCGATTAATGTAAGATAGCTGGAGGTAAGAAATCAAAACACAGAATTTTAATTTTAAAAGTACTAATTGAGCACCTGACATATAAAGTTCTCTTATAGATACTGCAATTAGATCATCGTGCTCTTGTTCCAGTTCGCCAAAGTTTGAGACAGGCGCGAAGACCTGCCTCCGTAACTAATAATGAACAAAAGTTACCTTCGAGCGTCTGGTAGGGCCACATGAAGTATATTTCCGTCTCGTCAACAGTGAAGGGTCCCTCGTTCTTGATGTTGTATTTGTGGATCAGTTGGGGTCCCAGTTTGGTGTCATCCTTGATGTTCTCAATCTCGTACAGCGATGCGTTGTAATGCAGCTCGGGTGGGTCTGAAGTACTGCAATTAAGAGAAGATAAAATGAGATTTATAATTTATGAAATTTTACACAAAAATTAACAATTTCAACGTGAAAAATGTTATAGTAACTTTCGAGACGTGGATTTGAGTTTATGCCATTGCCAAGAAAAATGTACAGACAGACAGATATTTTAAGACGTCCCTCTGAAGACTGTTGTTCTTGCATATACGACTATTAGGTCCTGGACGAAGTCATCATTGACCTAGCCTTTACCCAACTATGTTGGGGTCGGCTACCAGCCTAACCGGTTTCAGCTAGGTACCAGTGTTTTACAAGGAGCGACTGCCTATCTGACCTCCTCAACCCAGTTACCTGGGCGACACGATACCCCTTGGTTAGACTGGTTGTCAGACTTTTCAAGTTTCTGACTACCTGTAACGACTGTCAAAGATGTAAGAATAACAGCCGGGAAACACGGAGGAACTCCTTATGACAAAGATGGTCACCCATATACGGACCAACCGCGTCAAGCATAGCTTAACCTGTCATCGTTTCACTTCTGCACTTCTTATAGCTTAGCCACGAGCTCCTCCACGAGGTCTTGGACGAAGTATTCTTACTAATTATCAACATCGAAACGATACGAAATGAATTGTGCAAAAATATTGTTATGTTAAGGTTCCGGTTTATTTATAATCCTAATTTTACATTAAAACAGTGTTCAAAGTTACCCAATAATAGAGAGTTGAGCTCTAACGACGACGCCGATGTTCATGTGCATCGTGTTGTCGTAGAGGGTGCCCTGCTCGGGGTTGGTGGAGTTGGCTTCCATGTCGAAGCTGAGCGCCGTCACGCGAGCCTCCACTTCCAGGACCAAGCGGAAGTTCACCTGGAAATAAATAAAGGAGTAGAAGTTTTAGCTGCATTCAATGTACCTCTACAATGGACTCATTGAAAGAACAATGGATTTTGTTAACTTCAAAGAAAATCATAGCATCCCTAAAATTATTCATAGGAATTTGAAATAACCAGGATTTAGATAAAGAGGTCTAAAATATCTCACCTTCTGCCCGCTTGCCATAGGATTACCCAGGTCACACTTGAGCGTGCTGTTTCCATCACCAAACCTATTCGTGATGGAGCAGTATATGGGTGTTTCGGATTCCTGTGAGTCCAAGCGTTCCATCTTAGCATACGTCACTCCTGGCGGGATGACCAGGTAGTAGGCAGCCTCGAACGCATCTTCTGCAGAATTCTCTACTTTAACGTCAATGTTGACGTTTTCACCGGAGCCAAGCACGTAGTTGATTGTTGAGCTGCGAAGGAAATGGATTGTTTGAAATGGTTTTTGGGATATATCTCTTAAACCACATATTTATCTGATACAAAGAACTCCTGACTCTAGTCTATGATATGTAACTTACGTGGTGGCAGCCATTCTCAAGTCTGGAATACAGATGTTGTCGGGTCCACAGTTCTTCTGGATGTTAAGGGAGTCCGCGTGGACGATGCTCCTGGTCTGGTCGAGGACTGGGGGGACAATGTTGCCAGATGGCTGGTTCACCAGGTCGTACGACATCTTCACTTCTATCGGAGTCAGCTTGTCTCTGATCTCCTCCTGCAATTGTTGTAAAAGGAATATTTAAATTAGGGAATAAATGAGCAATGATGTGATGATAATTTGTTGTGTAATGTTTTTTAAATTTATTTCCTATTGATGTAAAAAGCTGATCCTTATCAGGTATTTATTTATTTATTACTGTACTTCATTAATGTAAGTTTTAACCCATTCGCTGCCGATCTAAAGAGTAACAATATTACCCAGTTGCCGCCATACTGTACTATGCAGCCCGCCCATCGGCGGTCCCGGCATCTTAATTATGTATTTTTGCCCGCCCATTGGCGTTTTCGGCATGAAGCTGCAGATTCCGACATGAATCGTTTGATATCGCATCCAAAAAAATCCTAGAAAATGCTATTAATTTGACTTAAGATAACGCGAACGCATAATATATGCCTTCATTGCTTTTATCAGCCAGCCCTTTGTTTTGGCCCGGCCGACCGGCAGAAGTGCCGGCCGGCTGTCTGGGACGTTTTAGGCCAAAATAAACCCTGCCGAAGGGTTTTTTTTAAGTAAGAGGCGTTCCAAATGTTTTTTCTTAGTATTTTTTCACAACTTAATCAGAACTTTCTGTTGATCAATGTTTCGAAGGTTTTACACCTTTATGTGAAATAGATGATAACACTTTATTTTTATACACGAAATTCATGCTTAAGAAGTAGCGAGCAGCGAAGTTTTTACATAACTTAATAATAGCCGTTAGTCGTACTAAAATTTACAAAAGTTTAGGACCTCTGATATAAAATCTTGCCTTTTTTCAAAACTTCAAATATCAGCAGGCCATTTGAGTTGCAAATCAATATTAATAAAACAAATCATTACACATTATCTCATTACTTTCTGACGTTATTTCGTAAAGTTATTGCAGTTTAAAATCAAACCGCCCATGGGCGGTCTCGGCGTGAAAGTTAAAAAAATTTGCCCGCCGATGGGCGGGCTCGGCACTGAATGGGTTAAGCTTTTAGCCAGCTATTTAACTGGGACCTTTAAACATTTTACAGTATACGGTTGAAGTATGGTAAAAGTTTACTCACATCTAAGTAGACAGTGATATCCTTGCACTCCTGCTGTCCTTGTGTCAGCAGCATCTGCGTTTTGTACGTCGTCTCCCGGGTCTCGGCCAGGAACAGCCGCTTGGTGGTCTTCTGCCGCGAGTCCAAGTCGAGGACTACCTCGAACTCTGGAGATCACCAGGACATAGTTATTTAGACATAATAAGCTTATTTGTTTACTGCCCTTGTTGAAAGTGCGTTCTTTTGAGGTATTGCTATGGATAATTGGATATTATACATGAATAGTGCCACGCGGACGACGAACAACATTCACTTACAATAAAAGAACCTTCGAGTGTTGCTTGAAAATAATAATATACACTGTGCTCTCACATGACAACTAACATCGATTCACTAGCGAATAGCATATTTACAATAAATATTGACATCACTATTAAAATCCCCGTGACATGCATTTAATAGTGACTTTTGGTGGTTTTGATGAATTTGGAGTTGTGATGAACCAATTAGGGTTACTTCGACCACTCACCGAAATAGCAGATATATCCCTCCGCTTGGAAACAAATAACACATTATTGTGGTTCTCAAGTAACTTACCTTACGAAAACAATTTAAAACATTAGTAACGAATAAACTTGAATTAAATAGTGAAAGAAACATTTATTCAACTTGACGATTAAGTTGTTACCTATTCCGAGATTTTTTAGGACATCTTCCATTAGAACCATCTACATATTGTATCAATCAATGAATCCATTTTGAAAATACTCACTTATTTGCTGGTCCACATTGACTCCTCCGTAGGTGAGGCAGAACATGAGCTGCGCGCACGCCACCGTCGTGCCGTTGGCCAGGTGACACTTCTTGTCTGTGAGCGAGATCAGCTTGCTGTCACCCAGAAACTTCACGTCAGCTGATACTTTTACCACGGGACGAGATCTAGGGAAAAGAAAAATGGTAAGTAAAGGTTTCGTTTACGGTATGCGATGCGGTATCGTTTCATATGTGAAAACATTATGTTATTATTGTATAGTACCCTAGCTACAGCCGATATCAAAGAATTAGTATTTAACAAAACGAAATAGTTTTGACACATCTTAATTCTCCCTTCCCCTTTTGATATTAATTGAAACAAAAATATATTATTGCAAACTAAAACTCACTTCAAAAACACAACACTATCTGACTTATAAGCACCGACAGCCAAATCCGTGTAGTTATTGTTGTCCAAGTCCACTCCTCCAGAGAGGGAGAAGCCGAAGGTAGAGAGAGAAGGGGAGATCTCCTCGGCGGTGATGGCCTGGGAGTACTTCTCGTGGATGCCGAGTTCGCTGCCATGGTAGATGAACACCACGCCGCGGCCGTTCTCGCCGCCGTACGGGGCGCCGACAGCTATGTCTGGAAGATAAAGGATACAATGAAAACAGTGAACCAGAGGATAAAATGAGCTGCAAGCCAATTCATAAACAATTATACTGATAGCTGTTAGGAATCAGGAGACATCGGAACAAAACAAATCTTAAACTGCAGTTCAGTTTAAGAAAAGTATAAAATTATTACAAGACTTTACCTCCAAAGCCATCATAGTTGATGTCGCCCAACGAAGTAACAGCCAAACCAAATCTGCCTCGAGATACTTCGCCGGTTCTAGCATGACTCCTTGTGAAAGACTGGAAAGAAATAATGTCAAATTAAACATTCATTCTAATAAAACAAAAACATGTCTAACATTGTATTCAGATTAAATGAAATAATTAAAGGTGAATCCAATGATAAAGTTGAGACAATAATAGTTACCCGATCTTTATCCTGGTAGATGACATAGATTCTTCCATGCTCGAAGCCATCAGTCTTAGTCCTGGTGAACATGGGGGCGCCGACGATGACGTCATCAAAGCCGTCACCATCAATGTCGCCGGATGCAAGACTGTAGCCGAAGTAGGCGCCGATCTGTGAGCCGCTGATGTTCTTGATGTTTTGTAGCTCCCACGTGTAGAGAACGACCTGAATTCATAACATACAATTTGTATTCCATATATTGTATACAAGAATCTGACCTAATTTTGGCTTAGTCGTAGTATCATTAACCAACTCTCTGTATAATTCAACAAAAGTAATAAAGATTTGTGTAAGTTATAATGAAGAGGATAATTCAGGAAACTCAATTTTTCAATACAAGATAGCTTTCTTACCAATCCTTTCAAAGAAGCTCCTCTAGGCACACCAACTGCAACGCTCTGAATGCCTTGACCAGCGAAGTCTCCTACGGCTATCGAGTAACCCATGTAGGAGTCGTCGTACTTAGGACTAGCCTCTGGTGTAGCGATCAGTGCAGGACGACTGCTCATCGACTGAGTCATCAGCTGACCTAAAATAGACAACAGATTTAGTAAAAGCTGCAGAAAGGAATTTGTAATTCATTTGGACGATTTTGAAGAAGGGTAAAAATATGGATTGCATGGAATCAAACTAGTAGTATTAAAAGCTGAACTGTCTTTGAATGAGGTAGAATTATAAAAGACTAAGGAAAGGCAAAATCGTCCAAACGAATGGAATCATGTTTAAAACAGAGAAACAGCACAAAACGTCAATCATTCAATTTTAAATGTTCGATGATCTGGCATTAGATGATGTTCAAGCAATCCGGCAGCCAGACAGCGGCAGGTCATGTGATGATGGCTGGGACACTCGTATTGTGTCTCAGATAATACAGGCGCCTGTATTACGCTTTCTTAGCCTAGATTAATAGCATATATGACCAAACGGTGTGTTCACACCATCTCAAGCGTGAAGATTCAGGGATATTTTAATATGTTAAATATATCACCAAATCCTTGTTACTGCAACCGAATATATAAGTATATTGTATAAGTAATTTTGGTAAGATCTCCGACTAAGCACAGGTGAATACAGTTTGAGGTCTTTCAGCCAAAGCAGTATCAGCTTAAGAGAGAGACTCGCATGTATTCAACTTCCAGAACGATCCTTAGCACTCAGTAGATCCAAGTTGTCATACTGTGTTTAGTCAGAGGGAAGCCAATATTTTTCGTTCATTAGTTCGGTTTTAAAGCGTGGACATTTTTATGGTTACAAACCTGTTTCAGTATTAACAAACACCTAGTTAACCCGCCATTTATGTAAACTACCAAAAAGGGGAAAAACGTTCCTATTTACACGATTTCAACATATTTTATTTCGTTTGATGTTTTGTCGATTTAATGGTTTTGATCATCATGCAGTAGCCGTGATGATTGTGTCTGCGTGTGCTCTCAGACATCGTAAGGCATCAATTTCTGGTTGCAATGATGAATAATATAGTACGTATGATCTCATCCAAGAAGGCAAAATGTTAGCACAACGATAATTATGAAATGGATACTCTATGATCTAATCTCGTGCAAATCATTCGTTATGTATCTACCTCTAGAATGTTTTATAGAAATTAATGGTTTCTAGTTTGGCTACTGTGGAAGGTATCTGGTGGAACCCACGGGGTAACCTCATAACACCATGACTTTAGGAAAGCTAATGGTTTTATCACTATCAATGGTGAATATAAGACTGTCTCCAGAGAGCGGATATTAGTCAATATTGGCCATCAATAGTTGCGAACATAATTGATTTTAAATCCATTTTATATGTTCAAGTATAATTGTAGAGACTTTTTCTTTTATGCTTATTAATTATTTATTAAGTAATTTTTCGAATCTGCATAAATCGAATACCTAGTCGTGAAATCTTCCAAAAGTTATTTTGAGTTAAAATAATTCCTTGGTTGGTAAATCTGTATGTTGTATAGTTAGCAAGCAGAAGTTAGCGTTTACGTTGACATCAAGGTTATTGCGTTAAAAAGCTTAAAATTATACTCGAACAACAAAAATGTAATTTAAAACAACTGTCCGTGTTTCAAGGCGTTGGATTAGGCGATTTTAGGCCTCTCTATGTTATTGCTGTTAAGAGTTAAGATGTCAATCTGGCGGTACGTCTGGATATGTTTACCTTCTTCCGGTATTTTCGGCATAAAGTAGAAGAACGATTCTTTCGGTTCTATGGATAATGTTCGCCCTGTGAATAATTTTAGTGTCAGTTATCATTTTGTTGAATATCTCCCCAATGTCTTATGAAGAGATGGTTTTCGTCTGCGTGACTTTTTAATGTTTTGTCTTTCCTTGTTTTACTGTACTAGGTACAACTTTATTTTTAATTCTTCGGTTAATTATTTTTTATCCCTTTAGGTATAATGCTTCAATTTTATCATTGTATCATATTCATGATTCGTTAATATCTCATTAAATATTTTCGTGTCATCAGATTCGTATGAATTTTCTATTTTGTTATTAAAACCAGGGGTGACATAGTTAATTTCAAACCAGTCTACGATGATATCATTGTCGTTCGACTAATCACCACCCATGCGTAGTAGATCACTACGTAGCTACTGATCTAGGTCGGAGCTATTCAAATCGTGTGCACTCTAAGTGATTAGGAGTTATTGAGATAAAACTTTACCTTGCCAGAAGAAGCTGCCTGGAGCACCCATGAAGAGACGTTGTCCATCCTGCAAGAAAGAAACAAAATTAGGTAAATTATTATAAATTATGTCATCATTTCGTGTACCATATTTATTACATCTAGTTCAAACTACACTCTATCAACCATCACGTCAAAACATACTCCTCTAAAAACAACAATAAATTTCAATCAACAACTATATTATTTTAATGTTTCCCAATCAAAGTCATGTCCAACATGTTTAAATACTCTAAAGACAATAAAAGCTGGTAACGCCATGTAAGTCTCACTCTTGGCTTTATACGAACATCCGAGTGTTTTACGATTAGGCATCTTACATTTTATGACGACACTTATGGTAATACACGGACCGAACCCTGCCCTGCCCCGGATAGCCGGGCCTAATTGCGACCAGGATAGATAAAGGCCATCGGGTTATAAGTGTGTGATGAGATCAATGTTTGGAGTAACGAATTAAGTGTTCGTGTGTTTAATTTGTTAAGTGTCGCGGAATGATGACGGAATTTGTAGAGAGCTGGAGTTGATTGAAAAAAAAAGAATTGTGGAAAGGATTTGGTTACAATTTTTTGTAGCAAATCAAGTGGTAGACAGTTTTTCGAAAAAACTGTCATAAGCTTAGAATAAGTAGAAAACGCAAGGACTGTTTCTACCTCAATTAAAAGCGTTATTAAACAATTTGTGAGTAAAAATGTCCAAATAAACATCAAGCGACAGGACAAATATATTACCATCTTTTTCCTTTTTTGAATCAAGTATCAGACTCGTTCTATCAAAACCCGCTATCGCTTACATTTCATACCACAATCTCGAGACAAAAAGCAGAGCCCAGCGTCATGCGTGTGAACGCAGGAGATAAGCCTGTCTGTCTCCAGTTACACTCGAGAAGAAACGTCACAAAAAACGTGTAAAACGCTCTCAACTTAGCAGTAGCAAGTTTATAATATAAACAGTCTTGCAAAACTTAGATAAAAGATTTTATGACTTGGGCACGTGTACTCAAAAAAATGAAAATACGGAGACAAATGAAAACCAGAAGAACGAAGATCGAACAGGAAAAATCAACCTTATAACTTTGCAGTAGAGTCGCTTTCGCTATTTGTTTATTGTCAAAGTATTGCCGATTATGTGAAGTTGCCAGTAGACAATAAATTATCCAACTTATATATACAATATCCTGTCATTGAGATAAAAATAAAATAGAATATCATAACCCGAAAATGGTAGTCACAACCCTAAAAACAACATAAAAGCCTAGTCGATTTAGCATTGAATCAGCGTACGCAGGCCAATGAATAAATATGCGCGCGCACCATATACAGTAGGAGCAGCGCATGCGCAGCGCGCACCGCACCGAGTGTCACCGGAGGGCAGGATGTCAAAACGATGTTGTATTGCTGACTTATTTCGCTGTGGGAAACGAAACGGTATGAGACAGGTAAAGTGATCATAAAGTTAGACTATCCACCATGTCTGAATAAAAAGACATTAAACAAAATATTGTCGACTCTTCAATCAATATTTTTGCTCTTGGATCTTCATCGACATAATTAGTCAGGTCGTGTGTGGATGAGGCTAGCACAGGACCTTAGAAAATGGCACGAAAAAGGGAAGGCCTATGCCCAGCAGTGGGAAGACAAGAGCTGTGGATAAACAGACGACGATACTATTTACAAAAGCATCGTTTTATTGGTTTTTTTTTTCACTTTCGAGAAATGAGTTTTTTATACTTCGGAGGCTACAGGGATCCGCGACACACATGTTCCACTTTGCAATCGTAAACTACACAAATTCTTAACTACCTACGTTCACTTCACCATGAAGCTGTAACTTTCTTCGGCGCCTACATCTCACCCAAGTCATAAAATACTTTCATGTTCTCCATTCTGTATACCATTGTATTGCTACAATGGTCATAATAAGTTAAATGCTAATCGCTAATTTCAAAATCAATTCTACCAACTAATAAGGTGCTGGAGAGCTAGCAAATGATAATTCCTCAGAAATCTTTTATACATACTACGCTCCAAGTATTAAAGAAAACTATAAAAGGCTTAGTTGTTCTAAGTAATTGAATATTCAATTAAATTGTGCATAAATATCAGAGGCGTTTAAAATCCCATGAATTTTACATTTACAACCTGCAATCGTGCTGCAAATTTAAATGTTTAAGTTTTATTCATCTTTATCGAATTGAAAATACGGTCTATTATCCTATAACAGTGAAAGAATAGGTCGTACTGTCCTGAATTTATAACCATACGTTATAAATTAAGAAAAGATGTAAAACGTTTATAAAGCAAGGTTATGAATTTTCAATGGCGATTTTGATGTTGAAGCTGGAAAAATGTTTGAGTTGATAAAGGGAACAAAAAACTAAATTTGTACCTAGTTTGCATTAAAACAAATGATATTGCCATATAGGCAACAATCTCAGTGTCTAGTCATCCTTTCATTTATTATGCACGAATGTTGCAATGTAGCTTGTAAGTGCTATTTAGTATAAATTGTCGGTTATTATAGGTAATTTTGGAAGAACATCTTTTGAACTTAACCGACATCTGACCTACTTTTACCTACGTTAATGAGGAGAATACTGTGAATTATATTTTTTGTTTTACTACAAAGCCATTTTGCTGGATTTGCAATCTATAAGCTTTTTCTTTCATACTTCGAGTGATTGTAATTGGTTTTCATATATTCTGACCATTAATAATCTCATGTTACCAGCTTTACTTTTACAATCTTAGCCGCATCAAGATAAGTAACAAAATATACATTAAACAATTTAAAAAAAAACGTCTACTATTCCGCAAAATGCCGATAGGACGCATCGATTTCTCACACGCTTAGCGCGTCCATTGTCTGCAAATGTCTGCCGCTTACGGGCGCGTTCCAAAACCATGTTTGTCGTCTACAGGAATGTTTGACGTAGTAATGTCGAGGCATTGAGCTAGGTTCGGAGGGAAAAATGCCCCGCAAAAATGTATGTTGATATTTCGTAGTCTAATGGGCCTCTTGTCAGCTCTTAAGTGTTCGAGGTAGCTGGGGATAAATCTTTAAGAAGGAATGGTTTGTAGGTTTCTACAAATAAGAAATGTCGTACTAAATAGGTACACATTGGAAAACAGATTATGATCAGGAGAACTGAGGTATTATCGCTTGGAAAAAGATGATTTTTTTGATCATAAGTTAACTCATTGAAATACTACATAATATTTGTAGGCACTAAGGTAACTTCTCATCATGTGGTGTTTGACTCTTATATCTTATGAATAGAATTAATCGTAATGATAAGGACAACGCGTAACATTGCACAGCCTTCCACAAAGGTGAGACAGCATTCAAACCTGCAGTGAATCATGGATGGCAAACGAATCGAGCCCATTAGGATTCAACATGGTGTACCAATGAATAGTAATGAATAGTGCTCGTTCGCACCTCGGCGGACAAATTTATTGGGCTATAGATGGACACTTCAATAAAATTGATGCTGTTTGGAACCCGATAGGGCTGTAGGCTTCGAAATTTTAAGTACCTAACCCGATGAAATGGATAATTTACAGGGTGTTATATTGAAGGGTTTTAGATCTTAGTAGCAATTTGGAGAGGCGTTTTCCTCCCGAAGTGTCGACATTGGATGCCACGCATTTATATCTCAGGAATTATGATGTTGAGGTAAAGTCAAATTTACAATAAGCAATAATTTATATTATTGTACGTCTTTCTCGGGTTCAGCAACACACATATATCAAGTTTAAAATCCACTGGTATTTTACGATTTTCACAATTAGGAGAGCTCGTGGCTAAAGTTACGGGTAGTGAAAAGCTAGAAAGGTTGATGGATTGCGGAGGTCAAATAGACAGCATCCCCTTGTAAATCACCGGTACTTAGTTACATCAAGTCAGCCTTAAGGGCGACTAGTAAATTTTCGAGAGTTTTTAGCTACAATTCATTTCAACTTTTCTAAAACTATCACACAAGTTTAAGTAGCAACGAACTCTTAAAATTAGTAGCGATATGTTTAGCAAAAGCGTCACGTTTTGAATTGCGAGAAGATTGCTAACATCGAAACCATCTCATGGTATCAGGTTTAATGTTCTTAGAAGTACAATGTTCGCGAGCGAGATGTGTGTGTGATAGCGTAGTTGGGCTATCTGAGGCCACGACGAAAGTGCTCTTGGTTAAAACAGTATGGTGTAGTTTTTTAATTAGACTTTCGGTCTTTTGACAAAAATTAAGGAAATCCTTTGTGCTGTGCCAAAAGGATTTTAGTAGAAATAGAAGTCTAGATGCCATCATGTTTGCGACCGCAGCATACTTTGCAGCACTTCGTCTCCACCTTTATCAGTTTACCTACCCTGTCACTCACTACACTTCTTCGACACCTTCAAACATTTAAACTTGATTCAAAATATGGCACGTGATGTCCATATCAAACCTTTTTACTGAACCTGCTGGGTTGCTATACTAAAAAAACGTTCCGCTATACAGCCGTGGTGACATTTATCACTTTTTTTTACGTGAGAGGCTCTCGCAAGGTAGTCGGTGTCATGTTTATTGTTATTTCTTTAGATAATGGAAATTAATTGTCTGTGTGTTTGTGTTTAGAATTTAAATTAGCTTTAATTTTTGGTAAGATTGCCGTTAAAGATTATGTAGACTACAGCTGCCAAGTTGGCTGGTAGATGTTAGAAAAACACGTATAATTTAGATATATCACAATCTATTCTGTAAGACTCTCTATTATGACTTCCTTGCTGTGAGAATAACATGTATTTTAGGACTTATCTCTTAACTAACGTAGTCTAAAATCGACAGCGGCTAATTGAATGCACGCCTTTTCACAATAGCTTTTTTTATTGCTTTATACATTGCTATTGCGCCTTCATGGCTCCTAGTTTGGCAAATAAAATAAGTTATACGATAGCTAATCTAGCGGCCTGTGATAAGAGTACCTTCGCTGGCCCTTCTACGGCGCGCAGGGGGTCATGTCCAACTGCAGACAAGTTTGGGCTTCGCCGTATGTACTCCATACGATACTCATGCAATTTTATAAGCACTGGGACACTAACAAATAAAGTCTTGCTCGCCCACCATATTAGGCACTCAAGGGATTGTCCTGTCAGAATTTAGCGGTAAATCTCAATTGTATCCCAAATACAGAGACATAATAAAACTGCAATAAAATTCGCTCACTATTCTCGAAATAGAAATCTTAAGGTTTCTTGTTTCATTTTTTGCACTGGAAACAATAAAAGTTAAATAATTCATAAGCAGTGTGCAGCGGCTGCGGCCGCGCATGCGCGTCACGTGCGCGCGCCGCCCGCCAAGATCACGATGATAATTCCACTATGGGCAAAAATAATTCTATTCCCACGATCGTAAAATCACGATGTTTTACATTAAAAAAGTAGGATCGAATTTATGACGAAAAATGTGACATCGTATGTGGTGGCCCGAAAAAAATAAAATTCTAGGAGTTTGTTGTAGGTTGTTGATATTTCTTGTAAGTGATGTTGAATGACAGCCATCAGGAAGTTACGATTGCGAGTCAACGTGAGATGCTTAATAATAGCAGCTAATCCATTTTCTATTAATTTATACAACTTGGACACATTGTAAGCAGGTAGTGAGCAATTAGTCACACTGTAATTATAGAAATCGAACAATTCTTTTCTTTATATAACTAATGGCGAACATGTTGAATTGCATTAGAAAACCTACACGATGGGAATATGAAATTTCCACGTAGCCTGACGAGAAACACTATCCTGACATTCCTGATGTACCAACTTCACCAACCTATAAACCAAGCTCTATTACCATAACAACTGGTAGCTTACACGTTGAGCATATTACATGTCAAACATACATTCACATAACCCAACTTTTGACATTCTGAAATCGAATAAACATAACCGCATTTTACTGAATATAACTGTTGCTAATTTACCACAACCAGCACAGCGGCAAAATTGAGTTTTAATATGAACACTTACGAAAATTAAATTAATAACCTCAGTTTTTAATGTTACCAGAATCAGTCTCGATAAAAAGTCCAGCGTTTCACTCGAATTGGAAACGAAACGTAATTGGCGTGACAAAAACATAATTAACTGTCATCAGATTTTTGAGTGTGGTAACACGGAGACAATTGATAATGACAGCACTGATACTTTATCTTGCGTCAAGTGGGTAGAAAGGTTTTTTTCGTTTTTGGATTGTCGGCCATTACGATTTAACATGTTGTCTTGTCGTTGCTTTGAGAAACTTGCAGATCTAAAGAATGCAGAGTAAAGTTATTGTTCTAGAAAATGGTCTCACGAAATAATTTAGAATGCCATACTGCCATAATATATAACAATAAATTATTTTATGACTTACCTTGGATATAGCAGCTGAGAAACCGGCTTGGCACATGCCAGTCTTGCGCTGGCCATGGGTCGCTGCGAATTGAAAACATATCAATTAAAAATCAATACGAACTGGCATTTATAAGTCGATGCATTTATTGTATGTACACGGTGCATGCTGGTGCATGACAGAACGATGCATTTTAAACGTCTAAATCTACGATTTTATAATCCAATATATAAAATTATCGTGTCACGATGAACTCCTCCGAAACGGCTTGACCGATTCTCATAAAGTGTCTACATATTGGGTAGGTCTGAGAATAGGACAACATCTGATTTATTTTACCCTTTTTCACACATTGCAGAAAAAAGTTTTCTGCGTCAACTAGTGGCTTTATAACATTTCGTAGCCAGTAGCCAGTACCTAGCATTTTGATACAAATTATAACCCAATTCACTCTTAAATCATTGATGTTTGATAAAAACCGACCGATATCTGAGATAATTATAAACGATTTTGCTTTGCAGTTTTACAACTGTTGGTACTTTTTAGTTCCACAAAAGCACGAATCAGATTTTAATCTCAACCTTAACTAGTTCCAGGCGTTTTGATAATGTCAAGTTAAATCGAAGTTAACATTAAACCGACATTCAATTTGCTGCGATAATGTTGTAACCTAAAATTAAGGCTTTGTTTTGTACAAGTCTGGAGATTTAATATTTTGAGGATAGAACTAAAAGAAATTAAACATTGTTACACATTACGACACATACGTATTATTACACATACATAGATACATGCACACATTTATTTTACTAAGTACAACAATTACTTAATGTTTTTTAAATATATTTATTAATATGAAGGGAGAAAAATAAATATTTAGAATGAGATAAAATACTATTAAAATTAACATTTAAACTTATTTATTTATCATTTAAATTGTCTACCCTGTATTTCTTATAATAGTTGCCAATTTATTGTAAATTCACATTTTGGTGTTGCCATACTGGGTAGGCTAGTGTTACTATCGTTAAATATTGGCAACTAGATTACAATGAGATGGGTCAATATTTCCATACATTAGCCATGAAGTGTAATGAGTCTAGATGTCTGTGCGTTACACATCGAACTGTACCTCAGGACATACTCACCCTCGTCCACGGAACGGTACCCTAAACAAAGCATACACGGTTATTGTATCGTACATAAACTTAAATACATACTGTAGTACGTATAAACGGATAAAAATATAAGGAATACATATATTTGTTTTTTTACCATAAAAATAATAAGATCCCATAATATATGCTGCGTCTTGAAGAACCTAAATATATAAAATAATATATAAAAACCATATGTAATATGTATGTGGTGTCCAGATGTGTGCGAGTGTCGCAAATCAAAGCTTCACGTTTCAAAAACCATCAAACCAAACAATGATATTTTTGTAAAGTAACGTGACCCTTAAATTTATAGTTTTACACAAAAGTGTTGTCGTAAATCATGTTCAGTGCCCGAGGTTCGTCACGCTAATTCCTTCGCCGCCATTACCGGCGCAAGTGAGTCGGTTTTCGCGCGCTTTCATGCCGCCATTGTTGCGCCATGATGGCTCCATTGGCGCCCCTTTACACGACACTATATTGTGATTTTATGAAGCATTCTGTTATGAAATTTGGAAATAAGAATGAAATTTCAAATATTGAATTGTTTAAAGTGAAACAAAACAATAGCGATGGTATTTTGATTTAATGGAAGCTGAACTCCGTTTGTAAATATCATTGAAAATGCTATTGTAAACGTGAATGCTTATTTTAATGTGTATTCGTGTAATGTAAAGAGCAAAGGGTTGTATGAGTTAATTGGTTTTGTACCTTTGCTCTGCAAATATATATGATGAAGTAAAGTCCACTTCCACCCAGAAATAAAGTCAGATCATGCAGACATGCGTAGATTGCGTAGTCACGTGTCTTCTTAAGGTGGTTGTTTAAAATTAACTTACATGTTCGGCATGGAGAGAACTCCTTGACGTCGGTGAGGTCTGGGGAGTTGGCCACGAAGCAGGTGCCGACAGGATCCCTCTGGTTCAGCTTGGCTGACACGAAGGACACGTAGCGAGGTGCACACGCCTGGCGACAAGAAACAAGAAAACAATTGAAATAAATGTAAAGGCACAAAGGTAAAGAGCTCGGTAGGGACCAACATCTAAACTAGGCTACGGATGCCCCAAGGCGTATGCCTGGCGGAAGGTTGTAGCGGACGTGGATGGTAGTCATGACCCTCAGTAAAAAGGTTTAAAACAAGAAAGCGAGGACACTAGTCTAAATACAGTACACAATTTTTAATAGCTGTTATAACTTCTTGCTTTATTATCTGCCCGATATGCAAGGTTTTTACCGCGATTTTAAGAATAATGGAGAAAAGTTAGAGACAAATAAACAAGGGAAAACATAACACGATTAGAACATAATATTCATTCAATAAATATTAAATGCCATTAACCTTCCGATTCCAAAAAATACTATTTACTTACAATAGTAAAAAAAAACAAAATAAACACGAATCTATAAATAATGTCTGTATTTACGTAATATTATGAACTTGAAAACATTACGGCAGTTAATTTTAACTGTAATAACACGCGTCAATGATGTTATCCTTATGTAAATCAAGGTTGACACCAAAATAAATTTTGTTAAAATTCAAAATTCGATTAGTTTCCCTTTGTTTAAAGGAATTTGAATGAATTTTAAGTGTTTGCATGAGGTGAACTTGTAAAAAGGGATTTTTATTTTATTATATACTGGACTATGGCGAAGTTTGTTATGTGAGACTATTCTTCTTCAAATTTCAAACAACACATGTCAATCATCAATAGCGGTTAACTTCTACATTCAATCTAATTCCAACCCTCATACATCACCCACAAATCCACAATTGACCCCTCCAAAAACAGCATCATAATCAAAACGCATTTCTATTAACTTCGACAACCCTACATTTCGTAAATGGAAAGAAAACAGTTGCGCTTGCGCCTGTTTTAATAAAAAACAAACTAACATTATAGAAAGCAGCGCCATCTGGCGGAAACTGAGATGCTTATATTAATCCACGTGAGATATATATACTGGGTAATGTGACTGTAGTGCTGGTTGGTAATGTGTAGTGTCACCACGTTGGGTAGATCAGAGAAGTGAAGCCATTCGATTAAATTGTAATCACCGGACGACGTTAGTTTGAACTGCATTAGATTCATCTGGTGTTATCGCTTCTTCGATGAGATGCCATTTATAATCTGTGTTGTGTGATGAAGATTTTATCAGAGGAAAGAACTTGTACTGCTTATTTGTAAATTAAAATTAGAATAAATTTTAACTCATCACCGTTAAATATCGAAAAAAAAATCAAAAGACATGTTTTTTGGATTTTAGATAAACAAAACTATTGCTATAATATTATGATGCTGGGATATATATAAATATGGATAATATAAATATATAATAGTGAAATAATTATTATAAATAAATCAAACGTTAAAATCAAATACGTATTTGACAAACCGTTTATGTTCTACAATCTAATTAGTTCTTTATTACAACAAGTTCAAACACAGTTTAGACGTCATGTAACATCAAAATTAGCTTTGAATGTAGTTTGACGTCAAAATAGGTCTGATTCGGGTCAGGTCGGCCCACTCTGGCCGCTTTTACGGGCCATTGATAGGCGTCGTAAAGTTTCAACTAACATTCGGTTTTTAATAGGCCTAGTTGCGTAAACTAATACAATGTGTGTTTAGACATCGATTGGTAATTTTAAAATATAACTTTATGGCAATTTTATGAATAAAAGATTATAAGTCTTTGTTCGAAAAAGGTCCATAACTGCATACAATAAAAAGGTATGAGGATTTAATTTTTACTGCATTTTTTATTGTACACTCAAAAGAATTTTTTTCATAGCTTTAATTAACTAAAAGAGAACATAAAACTTCCCGCCAAAAACATGACAGGTGTCATTTGCATTTGACAAATCGTTATTGATGCGTTCTCATAAAATTAATTACCAGTGATCAAGTTTGTGATTTACATTGAAGATAAAATATTTGAGCATGACTCACTAGCGACGCGAGAGTGACCAATGCGAGAAAAATCCGAGGATTGTTGAACCCTTAAATAAAGTTCATGAGTCCGCTCCGTATCACACTTAACGCCGACAGATTAAGTAATGATGTAAGATAAAAATCACTATTTGATAATCGTCTTTTCGAAACAAATGGAATTTACTGTACAGCCTATTAATTGAAAGAAGATTTGTATGCTAATCGAAAGTAATTTAATAAAAATATATCGCAATATCGATTCAACTGTGACTGGCACAATGGGTAATCGAAATTTAGTAGACTTTAATTAGAGGTAGTAAATGAATGGATCGTAACTTGTAAGCTCAATTTTTTATTATTTTTTGATAAAGGAAATTGGACAATTTATGAATAATAATAAACAATTGATTGTAGTATTATTTTATAAAATAAAATTCAAAGAATGTGCAATAAAGTTGATATAAAATTAGTTGTTTCCTACATCTAGTTATAAATTAGTTATTTTTATTGCTATCTTGTGAAGGTGAGTGGATCGGGGCTTTGAGTCATGCTTGTGAATCAGCTGTTTGTTTAGGAAACGAACAAAGAGAAAAATTGTTAAGATCCGCGACTTCAAGACGGTGCTTAGTCATTTGACATCTCCGAGTATTATGTTAAGTACTTTATTTGCTTAAGTACCAACTAATTCACTGCATTTATGGATATTAACTCATCCTCAGCAAAATTAAGGTAAATTGGAATTTAAAGGAATTAATGAACATGACATTCGCGAAACCTCGCATTTTTCAAACGTAATTTGTTCTCATTTGTAAAACTCACATTTAAACAGACTTTGCAACACAAGAAAATAATATGCAATCACTGCCTGGTGTATCTAATCTATTCCATAAATACAAAATACTTTCTTGGTAAAGCATTACCATGCTTCCTAAGCAACAGTCCTTAGCACAGTTTCCTAAGGTTAATTCCTGCCGACCTATGTCACCGTATCTCGCTCGGCCCCATCGAGGGCCTGTTTAACCCACATTCTGCCTGTTGTGGTGTTATTCCTGTAACTGGGGCAGTGGCCGTGCCAATGGCTGGAGAGTTTAAGCAATCATTTCTTTCAGTATTGACAGTAGCTTTGAAGTCTCGTATTGGTTTTTGGGTCGAATGTTTCTGGTTAGGAAGCCAATGACTCTTAGTTATGTAACTCTTTTTATTGGTTGAAAATATGGGTCAACTATGGTCGAATATTCACGTTCCCTACGTCAATAGTATGCCCTTTCTTATTCTTTTTTTTTTAATTTTATAAACTCTATTTGGAAGAAGGTAAAGTCTCGTAGAAGTTCAAGTCAAATAGGTAAAGGCACATTCAGGCTAATCACACATCTTTATAAATGGTCGATTACACTCCTCATTTTTTCTCCCTCTCGTCTCTGTCACTGTAAGGCATAAAGGTAATTTTAAGATCAGCCAGTCTAAAGTAACCGTCATGAGAAGCTATAAATTTTGTAAACAAGTGTTCAGGAGTTCACAACATTTGGACCAACAAAAAAAATGAATTTGTTTAAGATTTAATAAATTATTAAGTAACAAATATTAATTAACATAAATATTATTTAAGAATAATTATTCGTCAGATTCAGATGTTTCCATTTCTGTGTCAGAATCAGTGACATGTATCACGAAGCTGTCTACAGTTTTATCAATCATCTCATCGATTTTGGAATAAAAATTATCTTCCTTGATAATGAAACAAACTCGTACGCATTCGAAACTCGAATGATGCGTTTATTTCAAAATGGCGTCCCGATAGTTCACAATCCCTGCGACGGACGCGTTCCGGTACCAAGAAACACAAACGATAGCGCTTTGCGTCGTTAAAATATAATAATAATAATAATAATAATCTTTATTTCAGAACAATGTCCATACATAATTACAAATAATAAGATTTATAGTAAAATTTGTGCGCGTATAAATGCTTTCAGGATGTCTGAGTCCTGCTTTTCCGCAATAACCTGCAGGATGCTGTTGGTGCTGCTCCTGACCCTGCTCAGTAGTGATACGAGCCGCTTGCGTATTACCGCGTGGAAGCCGTCTACCCTGGCTTCCGCAAACATACCGGAGCACTGCAAAAACGGGGCAACCCCAACAACATCCTAAACCCGTTGTTATATTGGACACGTAAGGCATTGAGCGTCCTCTGCGTATATCTGAACCACAGGCTGCACGTGTAGAAAGTCTGACAGTAGGCTTTAAATAGAGTGACTTTAACTTGTTTACTACAACGCACAAACCTGCGGGCCAGCATATTACTTCTAACCGCCAATGCCCTACGTTCCCGTTCTATGTCAACCTGGTCCTCAAGGTCCTCTGTAACGTAATGTCCAAGATATTTAAACTTTTCTACCCGCTTTAGTTCAATGCCATTTAGCTTTATTGCGGGCACATTCAATGTACATTTACCGGGGGCCTTGAAAACCATGTACTCGCTCTTCTAGCATTGTACATCAATCCATGCTGAATGCTATATGTTTCACATATTGCAAGCAACTGCCTCATTGCACTTACAGTTGGGGTCAGCAGCACCATGTCGTCTGCGTAACTAAAGTTGTTCATACAAATGTTGTCAATCCAGCATCCCACTCGTGTGCTGCTGAGCCCAACTATAAGCTCATTCACGTACAAGTTGAAGAGCCTAGGAGAACTCAAACCACCTTGTCTCACCCCGCACTCCAACCTGTACGTGTCCGAGAAGGCATTTGCCCACCTTACATAATTATTCTGGTTTTGGTACCAGAAATGAAAATCCGTTGTACCTGTGTAGGCACGCGGGTTTTCTTGAGTTTCTCCCATAACAAGTCATACGACACAAGGTCAAATGCCTTGGAGAGGTCAAGAAAGCATGCATACACAGGTGTACTTCTTTCCGTGTAGTATTGGACAGTGTGCTTCAGACTCAGAATTGCGCTTTCAGTGGAAAGTCCCGCGCGAAAACCAAACTGAGCATCATGAATATTAATATTTTTATCAAGTTCTGAGTCGAGCACACTGTCCAACACCTTGGCCACAATTGTAGCCAAGGAAATCGGTCGGTAATTGTTCTTATCAGACAAATCTCCAGTTTTATTTTTAACTATTGGTACTACGATGGTTTTCATAAGGTCTATAGGCAAGTACGAGTGATTCAGACATAAGGTAAAGAACATTGCCAGCACACGCGGTAAATGAACACCAGCGTATTTTAGATGCTCGATACTGAGTCCATCATGACCCGGTGACTTGCCCCTAGACATGCTACTCACAATTTGTCGAACTTGTTTAGCAGACACCTATACAATTCACCGGTCATGGTGGACCCAGGATCTGCAGACGAAGAACCCAGTGGAGACTTAGTGGTAAAATGTTCTCTAAACAGTTCAGCTATATCTCTGCTATCACTCGCACTTCCCACGCTCACTGGAAGGCCAGTCTTATGATTTAAACTGTTGGTTGCTTTCCAAAAATCACTAAAGTTTTTAGAAGCACGACATTCCGAAATAATTTCCATTTTTATCTGTTCTTTGTTATTGTGACACCACTTTAATCTATTTTTAAATAATTTGCGACTTTCACACATTTCTTCATATATAGTACCGGATTGTGGCCTATCCTGAGAAACCCAGTATAAAAATTTACTCCTAGCTTCCCTGTGAGCTTCACATACATGCTTATTCCATCCTATTACATGTTTTTTCTTACGCGAGTGAGATTTAGTTTCACAAGTGTTAATGGCTGAGTCTGTTAATGCTATTATTATATCCTTATATAGTTTATCTAGACAATTTCTATGTTCCTTACAATTACAAATATCATAACTACATTCTCTTAATTCAACAGGAAAATCTATTAATTTCAGTTTACTATTGCACAATTTGGTATAGCTTTTTATTTGTTCTTTAGTTCTATAGCCCCAAACAGCTTTATTTTTTATATTTTTATTATAATTACTATTTTTACATATAATTGCACTTAATTCACACTCAATGACTAGGGGCAAATGATCAGACCAAAACGTGTCATAATTAATAAATACATTCTTAATAGTTTGTTTGGCAGAATGACTAGTAACACAGTGATCGAGCCACCTCACACACCCGTGAGCCTCGCTTATAAATGTATAATTACTTAATACACTTCCTAACACATCTATATCCACACAGGACCATTGTTGGTCCATACATAAATTAATTAGCTCGTTACCGAACAGTTCTCCCGGATGAGCATTAAAATCTCCTAGTACGTAAATAGATTCTATAGCGTAATGATCAACTATCGCACATACCTCGCCAAAACATGTCGTAAACTCCTCCAAATTGTCTATTCCATTTGTCGGCATGTAAACACTAAACACAAGAAATGCGCGGTCTTTCATAGACACTTTTATTGCACTGATACGCGGATTATTGCACTCGATAACAGTCACCTCTTTGAACACACTTTTACGCCACAGTATTGCCACGCCACCGTAAGGTCTTCCTTTCAAAACACCGTTTGAAATATCCACTGCTGACGTGCCCGTGTATGCGAACTCCTGGTCAACAGTGCCCAGTATCGGTATGTCATAGGGAAGTAGCCAGGTCTCTTGTAAGGCTATGATATCCGCCGACTGACACAATTTTCTGACACAATCAATTGATCTTTTTATCGACTTACAGTTAAAACTGACAAATTTAAATAAAGTAGTTGTTGCAGTTGTATTTGTTTGTATACCCATTATTAATTGTTTTGTATCAATAAATATGATCCGACTAAATTAAATAGGTTGTTACTTTCATATAACCCGTCTATATTTCATGTCGATTGAATATGGTCAATTTATTATTATCTCGCAGTATAAAATGTTTACTTAGTAAAAGATGTTTGTTTACATAATTTATAGCTTCTCGTGACGGGTACTTTAGTAAAATTTATTTCATAAGGAGCAAAGTTGCGATATGATGGTCAGTCTAGTAAAAGTTAAGGAGCAAAGTTGCAATACTTGCCATGATTGCCCAATCCAAGGAATATTGAAAACACATTAAGTTGAAAATGTAAATGAAATTGTAAATATCTGATGTATTGAACTGTTGTAAATTTAAATTAAGTTTATTTATGACAGATCATAAAACGGTCGTGTAATTTTAAAGCAAATTATATGTTTAGAAGGGTATAAGTTAACTGTTAAGTGGTAGACTAGTGACTTTAAAAGGTTAAGCCTCGTCATAAAATTATGAAATTTAATTAACCAGGTATGCAGAATTATGTAAACATCCTAGCTCCTACCTAGATTTTCTCAGTTACTAAGTTCAGTTAACGGCAAAAGTAGATGATCAAAATCAGAAGTTTCAAAGGAGTTTGTGTCAAAACTACTTTGTTTGAGATTGTCCTTACTTAGCTGGTACTTCAGCTAGTGATACACATTCTTTTGAATTACTGCGATGCCTCACGGTTCTGACGCGAATTCCGTTATAGTATTGAATTTCTGTTGTTGATCTAACTATGTTACATTTGTTTTTTTGAAGTTGTACTTCCAGAGGTGGAACTAGATGCTAACGAAAAAGCACTTTAACTTTAAGGTAATAAAGAACAAAATAACAATACACAGTGTCTTCTAAAAAAAAACGTCTTTGATTAATAAAAAATCCAGAACACTAGTTGCCCGTATCAACAACTACAACGCTCATACAAAATATAAAAGTCAATTAGAGATATTACCCAATATTTAAAAGCTTTTCCAATTGAAATCGTATACAAACATTGGATTACACCAAAAGGCTTGAGAAACGTCGTATTGATATTAAACTATTGAATGAACGAGAGGAGAAATCGAAAGTAGGAGAGAGAGAATAGAGAAACTGCAGACTGTTTATATTACATCAATGGCCCTTGAAATAAAAGCCATTGAAAATGAGCTTCAACATTTAAATATACGAGGTTAATGGTTGTTTGTGAAGGTTTAATGAAGAATATATACGTATCTCTTGTAAGAGCTGCGCGTTTGAAATAAGTTTTCAAATAAATTTAAATCTAAATAGGTAGTATTATTTTCTGAAAGCGGGGAAAGCATGTTAAGAAGTCTTCAAAACTATGTTGTTATTTCTAATTCTTCGTAAGTTAATGGAAAATGGTGACGTTTACAATTTATTATATACATAGTATTCGCGTTACGGTTTCAAAAAGTCAGAATCCCGGTTAAAGCCACATGCATATTATCATCTAACGCTATTTAAATCAAACCGATCAAGTGTGATTTGCACTCGCGGCTTGCGGGTTCTGTTCAAATAGGCTTAACAAAAACAAATCGGTTGGGTGACAAATTCATTTGAGGCTTTATTCGTAACTCACCAACAAAAAATTTATGACCGTATCGACGTTGCCGGACCAATCGAAATACATCATTTGCAAACAAATTCAACAGTCTAGTTATCACGTTTCTGGAAGTACTGCCTGGTGACAGACAGCGGTGCCTCAGTAATATAGTTCCGATTGTACACTTTAAGCACGGAATCCTAAAAAGAGTTCAAAGTCTAAACTTACCCTATTTCTGCACCATGTGCTACACGAAAATAGCTGCGATTGAGACACCGTGTAACAGCTACTGACTTTGTACCGACAATCTTTAATACGATCATAATTCTAAAGAAATATGTCCCGACTGACGTTAATGGGTACTAAAAGCGGCCGCTAGATGTCGCTACGTGGATGTAAGTTGTTACCATCTAAACGTGTCTGCGTTGTAATAATGTAAACATATTGCCGGTTATAAATACTTTGTGTATGAATTGTTCTGTTTGTTAAGTCTACAGAAGTACTGGGTGCATTTCTTCACGCTTTATTGAAGCCGTATAGTCAAATTGTGATATGTGGAAACAAAAACGTGTGTAAAATAAATAGTTAAGTATATTTTTAATATCGAAATTTGATCATGTATTTGTCTCTTCTTCTTGAAATAATAATAACAATTAACAAGAAAGAGAATTATAATATCTACCTATACATTTGCGAATTAAGCATGTAGCGCATTTTTTTTCTTTGATTCATCATTTTTTTTTGTTAATTATTCTTTAATTTATACCAATCTTAGGGTGGCTTAAAACCTTTACCTTCGGACATTGTTCTTATATTCGCCACATCACATCTACATTTCCTAGATCCTGAACCATTTCTTGGTATACTACGGTACAGCAAACGTCAAACATTATTTAGTTTAGTGCTAAAGAACATATTGTCATTGTTGTTTGATTTACAACAGACAGACACGTTTCGTATGTATGTACAGACGAGTACACGACAAAGGTAGATAACAAAAGATGACAAATTTCGACCTAACTGCATTGGATTAAGAGTGTTAATAATGTTTAATGGTAACTATTATCATGTGTTCGACGATAAGGAAGTGTGTCACCGTATGGTTAGGATTTAAATAGAAAGTGAAGAACAAAGTAGAACTAGATAATAGAGTTTGTATATCTAAAGAACTATTGTCAGAGATATATAGATAACAATGCACATATATATGTTGTAGTAGGAACAACATTGAAACATCAGCAACATAGTACTGAATTGATAGAAAGATATTTAAAATTCTTTAAGGGATGTTGTTCAAAAAATTGCCAAGAAACCTGCGTCTAACATTTTGCTTTTACAAAGATTTGTTAATCATAACAGTAACTTGAACATAAGTTACTCTGACTATTAATAAACAATTATATCAATGTAATTAACTTGTTATAAAAATCAAGATATCCAAACCAAAACATTTCTACAGCGTGTTTCATGATATGCGCGTGCGCATTTTAAAATAATAAGCCTGTTATGTTATTATAACTTGGAAACCAGGTGTCGCTTCAAGGAGATTCGTGTTATAATGTAAGATAAGTGTGATTCATGGCAGTTACATAGAAAATTGCAAAAAAATATATATAAGTGAAGTGGTGACTTAAGTGACGTGTTTTGCCATGTGTTTCTCTACACGTGGTATCAGGTTCAGTATCAGAGCCATAAGACCGCTATATTTTTTATCTAATAGCAAAGACTTACGTCAATATGTAAAAACCATAATATAAGGATTATGGATGAATTTGACGATCTTATTTTAAAACATATTAAAATTGAATAAAATGTTTGTAACCCAACATTCCGATCCCAAACTTTAGAGTAAGACATTCAGACCTCGCGAAGGTAGCTAAAAAGGAAAAAGAAACTATAACAAAAGACTTCCGCCGAGCATTCATTAACCCGCAATTTACCGTAAAAAAGGAGCAGAAAATATTTTCGCCATTTTAGGAAAAGCCGAATTCACACTTAAGGGCCCTTTGTTCGATACTCGAGGGGTGTGTACACAACATAAATCGCGACATGGTTACGTGTGAACAGCACATTCCACTTACACATCGTGTAGACCCTGCTTTAGGCTGCGCGGGCGCACGGTAATCGGTTTTAAGTGTTCGCCGCTTTCGCCGATTGTTTCGGCATTATCTTGAGGATTGTAATGGATGCTGTTATCGGAGCCATCACGCTATCTGCTCGGCGGTGGAAGTAGACTTGCTTGTACAGAAGGAGGTACTATACTGTTAAGTGTGTATTAACATGGACTTAAGCTTCTATAAAACGGATGAAGTCATGCTGTTTAGTACACCTTTGCTATTTAATTATGGCTATTTTAATTAATCAATACTTCAAAACTATGTATAAGATGAGACAATCTAGAATTAAATCAATTTGAAGCAAGTTAATTGCATGATTTACCTACATCGAGAGATTCCTAAATCTGCAATCGTTTACCTAAAAACGGTCAAAACATGCTAAACCTTGTTTAAACACAGTTAACTCACTCTTCTACAGCACATAACATATCTATTAAAATAGTTTGAGGTATCATTACATCTCGTAACCGCCATATACCAGCATTGGGATCCGGCTCCCATATAAAGTGTCGCACCGTTGCGCCCGCGCATCTGTCATTGCAACTTTTTCTAGCACTTTCCCTAAACAGATCGGCGCGGGATTCTCGAAATTTAACAGCATTCAAACGGTCAACGTTTTTAGATGATAGGAAGAAATGTGGTTGACCCACTGGCAGGAGGCGAAGACACGAAGTGCTTAGATGGACTGGATAGGGTACATCTTTCTGCTCCCCGTGAATATTTATTTTTCACTAGCGCTATCAAATAATCGTATTGAAGTGTCATATATGTTTGAAATTCTGTGTAAATTAATACTTTCCATATTAATTGTTACTTTCATCTTTCGATGGGATTATATCAAACTATTTGGGCATTATTGGTCATTCAACATCAAGATCAAGGCCAAAAACTTTTGATACTAGTAATATCAAAATACATTTAATGATTATTAACTTATCATGAAAGAACAATTGACGATCCACATAAAAATCAATCATAATTAATATATGACATAGCGGTCACACATTAAAATACAACGTTATGGTCAGTGTACTCATAAACCGTTACAGTATGTGACATTCGTGCGCACGCGCATTTCGCAGCTATTCTTAATTTAAAAGGAGTTGAATCATCGCGTCGTCCATATTTTGTGGGTCGAGTGCATTATGGAATGAAACGAATGAGTGAGTGAACATATTTCTATATGATTTCGTAACGTTTACTGGCCTATTTTCAAAATGGCGATCGTTGTAAACAGAGTCTGTTGCTGTCAGTTTATGAAATAGGTTTATATTAACAAGCTGGATATTAAAGCATTAATGATTGAATTTTAAGCTGGAATCTTACGCTTGGCTGGCACTATCGTGGGTGTTTGTTGCAATCTTATCATTCCATTACATAATCAGAAACCTTCTGATTCAATTAAGTTTTCGAAAGTAACTTTACTTTGCTCCAATTTTAAATTTTGTTTTCTTTCCATTTTAGCTTTCCATTAAAAAACGCAGTATCTTCGGATTAATACGGATGCTTCCAAAAAAAATACAAATACACATACTCAAAATTGTTCACTTCCAGATCAAATCTAAATCTCAGCTCTCCCAGTCAGCTCCATAGCTTCTCTATCTATACTTAGCTCTTCAACTTTTTGCATCGCGCTGGCGGCTGGACCCTCTAATTGTACACTTACAGACCCCGTTACACTCAATGAACGTATACTCGGAACATCTATATAAGGATCTTGGTGGGTTTTTTGGACCTCTAACTGTAGTACTACGTTAGGGAGCCCCGTTAGCACATAGATGGGATTTGCAGGTATGTGGGTCAGGTGAGCTGGTGATGGTTAATGAGACTGGGGTGATAATCCCGGGTTTGCTATGGTTCATGTTATTTTTTTTTTATCGGTCTTCTATACTCATTTTCTCGAGGCGAGTCCTTGAAAAGTTTTATGTTAAACAAGCAACTGACACGTTTTTTTTGGTGAATATATGATTATATTTAGAAAAAAAAGGCAAATGATTGACATCGAAGTTCAAAACTATCCAAAATATCATCACACAAAAAAAGTAAAGTTTCTACATTCAAAGACACTATCGAGAACATAAACTTATTAAATATATAAATTATGTATGTGACTTCCTTTGCTCTTGCCCTTAATCGTTTTTGCAAAGGGCAGCGATAGGAAATAATAAATCAGTACCACAGTGCACGCAGCTATCTCCGAGAGAGGAAATTAGAGTAGAGGTCGGCCCTTACAGTTATCATTTAATATTCATCTCGAAATAACAATCAATTATTAAGTTTATATATTCTGTTGATACTTGGAATATGGTATTTACTATCTCATTAGTTTGATGACGTCAGAGTAAGTCAAAGGTTCACTTTCTGTGTCTGGAGGTGAAGCGAGTGCTGAGTGAGTAATACTGACAATTTCATTTGCATTCTGTTTTGTATGAAGATCTTAAAATTATAATAAGAGTAAAAATAGGGTATTCCACAAAAAACTCGTCAAAAAAATTAGAAAAAGGCTAATAACGTCACTTGTCTGTAAAAAGTTTATAGGTAATTGACATCACAGAGATTTCAATTTTATTTTCGCGATAATAGAAAAAAAACCAAAAGTGTCCGATAACTTTTAAAATCTATCTACATACTTGTTATTGTCTTCGTTTTCGTTTTCGTCAAGTACCAAATTACGGGCCCTAGCACGTAAAATATAGTAAGAATTGCTCGTAAATTTCTTACATGCATTTTCCTGATGTATTTTCTTTTCGAAAACAATGCTTAAAAAACAACTTTAGTAGTCCACAAAGCAAAACAATAGTTATTCTTAGAAGATATAGATGCATTTCTTTTAATGGTTATTACAATGTAAGTTAGCGGGATCAAGGTGTCTATTTCGTAGCCGCGGACAAAGCCGGCGGTAATAACTTGTGGCGATATTATCATCCGAGGCGTGAAGATGTTATCAGCTCCCTGCTAACCTTAGTTACAGTTACTGTACGACAATGTTTAACGAATTGAGATACAACGGGCACTAGTTATGGTGTAATTCAGTCGTAAAAGCTTTACAAGTAACAAAATACATTTTTTTATAATTTGATAAAAAAAACACTTATTTCTTTATAGCACCACTCGACTATTTTCAGACTCAGAAGGAGTCAGCTTTAGAAATAATCTGAGTTCAAAGTTGCAATACCGCTGCCCGTAGGTCAGCACATCCTAGATACATAAGTACACATAAAACAAGTAAAATATTCTATGAAAGCTATAATAATCCCTTGCATTACAAATCAGCGATCAGGATCCCATTAATTACAGCTTTCTCGCAAACAATAACGCTTGCGCGCCGCCCCCTGAACCCTGCGCCCGCGCCGCTCCGGCCGTGACGGCGCGCGCATGCGCACCGCACAATGCACATTCACGTCAACACTCATATATTATCAACTATCTAATAACACCTATTATTTACAGTAAAAACGTGTTTAGTTCTATGGTTAATAATGATCGGCATACATTCTTATTGTTTTGAATACAACTTATGGAAAGGCGTTATACTAAACCCATACACAGAACGTGGGTTAATTACTCTGATCACCTTCTAGTCTATTGTCAGTCAAGGCCATTTCTAGTTAATCGACTGAACTGAACACTGCGAACAGTAAAGCTGCAGAACCCATTAAGTTTTGCGCGTTAACCCGTGACACGCGTGCGCACCGCGCAGGTCATAATGCGCACTCATCAATAGATACCGCTTGTTAATTTTATTGCTGTTATATTTAAAGTGTTACATAGAATATTCATTGGCATTAAAAACATGAATATTCCTGGTCTTGTTACCAGATATATTAATTGCACTCGACTGTAGACTCGTTTGTAGACGTTCACGAAATGGGTACTTCATTAAATTCTTAACCATTCGTAAAACTAAACTCAATTCAAATGCAACGGAAACCCATAACTAAGCAATTGAATCGCCAATAATTTCGTATTACAATCATAACTTTTAACTTTCAATAGACATTTGTACACTTGAGCAGGTCTAGCTGGTAAGATAGCCATTTGTAAAATGTAGAGACGAAAAACTAAACAAAGGGTAATAAAGCGAGGCAACGATCGCCATAGTAATCTGCTAGCTAAGTATTATGCCGCGACATAAACGAGGAACATTCTGCAGGCGGCGGACAAATTGGCAATCGTTACAGACAGGAACGAATGTTATACCCAATACAAGTGATGATATTTGTAAGAAAACGGTCGACTTGTTCAACGGAATGGATGCTAGGATTAGCTCATGAGTTTCAATCTTGTTAGCGTTTTAGTTTTTGAATTTCTATTAACATAACGTTTGAATGGGCAAACTTATATATGTTTAAAGAAGTTAAGATAACGGCTGCTACAACGAAAACCACGTACCTATTTTAGGTACAAAATAGATTTATAGGTACGATGAGTCTACATACATAAGTCCTCAGTGCCAATTACTCTGCTGACCAAGTAGGTTTCAGTTTTCTTGGCACCATACACCTTGGTAACACAATTAAACCCGAATTTCAAAATAAGACAATCATGGCAGGACATTCATCACAACTTGTAATCGCTAAAAATATCACGTTTTGCCTAATAATTCTTCCATCAAAAATGATTAAATATCTAATAAGCTTGACAACAGCACCCTTAACTGAGCCTCTTTCTCATAGGACCCATAGAATCAAATCCAATCTTTCCAAAATACATCATATTGTAACCACCAAAGGGCAAAATAAATAACAACAAATAAAATAGAGATCCCCTGCTATTGTGTAATGCGCACTGCGCATGCGCCGCGGGACAATACACTATTTATTGAGAATAGTCTATCGTCACTGTTAAACTCTTGTGTTGCCCTCGGCTTAGTTCAATTTTTTACTTATTTAAAGTAAATTATTATATAAAAAAGGAAGTATTTTCTTAGATATTTTTAAGTTGAAGTGGTGATCTAATCAGTAGATAATCTGGTATTATTTCACTTTATATTACAAAATATAACATTGTCAAAGAAAATGTTGTTGCAATTTCTAGTTACAGTAATATTAAATAAATCAACATAAACATCGCATTAAATTAATAACTCCATTTCGAAGTAAATCTAAGCATTTAAGCCGGAAACGTGCATTTCTCTATTTATAACTTAGATGCGCAGGCGCAAGGAAACGAACCGATCTTCACATGAAACGATGCTAAGCAAGGAAGCTGCCAATAAGGAAACAGTTATTACGAATACACAATAATTCAGTTAGCTATGCATTACGTTCTAAGTGTAATAAATAAACGCTACAGAAGTCTAAGAAATGTGTTAAACAGAATATTGTAAAAAGAAAACAAATTAAATAATTATAAGCTTCCTTGTATCTCTTATAGTACAACTCTTATCATTTAATGCTTATATATCTTATTTCATCAAGCATCTTAATATAATACTTTCTATCGTATAAAAATCAAATTTCCTACTTTATTTCCTTCACAATACAATTCAAATTCCAACTGCGAATTCAATCGAATTATACACAAAAAATGATCAACAAAACACAATTTGAACTTTGTGATTTAAAAGCTAGAGTCGATAATCGTAAAGGGTGTTTTTATTGGATAGGATATGGCAATTAACCATGCGGTCGGCACTTTAGCGATGAGATAGTGATCGGTCGGTATCGGCACATCGCTACATTGCCCGCGACCGGTCGATCTATGCGCTAAGCGTTGAGACGCACTGCATGCTAGACGCACGCATTGCGCATGGACGTCGAGTAGAAACAAAGATACGTAGTCTTATTATACAGTATGTGTTCTAGCAAGATGGTCGAAGGTTTTAATACTCAATACTCAATTTTATTTACTTTGCCGCAATGTATATGTTTAGGTGGTCGGGCACAGCAAAAGAAAAAAACAGATTTCGATGTTACAGAATAATAAAAATATGAAAATGACAACCTAATAAATATGAAAATAATCAATTTGTAAAAGCAAATAGATTTAAAACAATAAGTTATTTGGTTTCTTCTTTTAATTAGCATGACTTAGTGACAACTTAATGACATTAATTTATAATGATAGATCCTTTAAAACGTAATGAGTAAATGAAGCAACAAGTAGCTCAATTCAGTAGAAGTATGTCCTTAAACTAGGTTAACATGAGATAAGCTAGTTAAATAAAGATGAGATCTCAGCATCCAGTGTGTCCCCTCTCAGTTTGCATATATTTCAATCCGTTAATTAGTAAATTGAATCTGCCACAGTGCGGGCCGCCACTACAGTTAAATATAACCGTTATAGTCTATTTATTACTGGTTACTAGCGACACTAGTTTAACCATTACACTAAACACTAAAAGCCTTTTATTTTAATTGCATGTTTAGAAAATCATAATTTAATTTAGTAATTAGAAAAACAAAATGGTCCTAATAATAATCTGCTGAATATTCTAAACACTTTAAACCCATTTTATCGGAATCTATGTACTATATGTATGGGACTAATTAACATAAATATTAAAAGACGTGTTAAAATGGAAGCTGACCAATTACTATCAACCTCTTGGAACTACTTTTTTTTTTTGTGAAAAGTATCTTTTTTTGTGGTTATCTAGATTAGATGGGAACGACTTTACATTTCATGATATTTCAATTTAGTTTGTGAATGAGTGAATCATTTTTTTGTGATTCTCACACTCTTTATGATAGTTAATTTTACGTATACTATACATAACAGAAAAAAGAGGATGTGATACTGTAAGGTACACTTGAAAAATTATAAGAACGAATCAAAACAAAAAACTACACAATAAAATCTATTAGTTACGAAGTATACAAAACCAAATCACTTAACGAACTTAATTTATAAAGTCTTTCAATAAAAATGAACTGTACACTCAAAGCACCGTGAATAATTAACAAAAAACATTACAATGTTAAAAATAATAACCACCAACATAATAAGTATTAATGAAGTCGCTTCAAAAAAAGGTTTAATGTTAAATTGAGGTTGGGTTCCGGGAGAAAATAAAGATACCATTCGTTAAAAACTATTGTATAGTGTATCCAGTTCATAGACAAAATGATTTGTGTATTTATTAAAACATATTATTTATTACTGATAATTTAGAAGTTATTTTGTTTTAATTTTATATATTATCTAATATTTAAAATTGATGATACTTAAACTTTAATATTTCATAACTTAAATCGCAGTTCTACTCTTTATTTTTGACGATAACTGAAATAATTAAAAAATATTTTTTGTTTCATATTACGCAGAGAAAAACCCTTAATTAAAAAGCGACTCTCCCTTAACGATAACAAAACATATCCGTGATCGACCTTCCTACGGGGTCTTAAGTACCGTGATATTTACGACCTCATGGTGCCCCAACACAGCTTGTGTATCAATTATAATTATATTCTTCTGACTTTGAATGAAACGTGAAAAAAAATCAACATTTATTAAATTCCATATTGAGTTACTTGCAAAAGAAGAAAATTGCCTCATTGAAAATTTTGGACATTAAATTTTCTAATTAGATAATAGATTAAGAGACTGGTTTCAAATAATACAATTTAGAAAAAAAAATATGATGTGTAAAATTAAGGCGTAAATATGATGTAGGTATGATATATTATGTTACAAAGGCTCTTTGTTTCCGCAAAGAATTCGGCATATCTCTGATGAAGAGTAAACAAAGCCTTTTTTGTAAGAAAACTGAGAGATAAAGAGCTTCATATGGAATTACGAGAAATACAGGCATTAATGTTTGTAGAGGATCAATAGTAAATATCAATGAGATAAATAAGCAACAGTGTGTTGTTTTTATGATGGAATTCAGGCTTTTATTAAGCCTGGAATTTATGACAAAAATCCTTCTTGAATTTTTGGACATGTTAAAAGTCGAGCGTTGATTATGCAATTCAACTGATACTATAAAAATACCAACTTGACTTAAATAATCTAACCAAATTAAACCAAGAATGGTTACGTTTTAACCTTTGATGGGTTAAAAAATCTCACACATTTAAAATGACCAGAAAATGCAAGTACCTCGTAAGATCATAAGCTAATTACAACACAAATTATCATATTTACTATGTTTATATGCCACAGGTGGTCAGCTAACAACACTCACATTAAAAACATAATTTCTGACATTAAAGAGAGATTCACAAAAAGTCAAAAAAGAAAAATAAACAAAACACGCCGAAATTTCACATAAAATTCTCGGCAAATGGAGACAATAAAAGAAACGTCCTATATAAGGAGATGGGAGTCCAAATCGGACGGGTGTAGCTGTCAAGCGTCGGCGGCCATATTAGGTGCGCCTGCGCAACAAGAACCTCGGCATTCGACGCTGACAAATCACGGACAATTTGTTAGCTTAAAATCATTGGGTAGAGGGTGTTGCGAAAATTATTTGTTAGTTTTGTTAATTAAAATGAATTATAACACGGCTTAAGGCAAAGTAATTTTTTTTATTATCTTCTTTACCATCACTTTTATACCTTCCTACCTCTTATACCACAACTATAATTTATGGTATTTATAAACCAAAGTAAAGCATATTTAATACATATTTAATACTAATTAGAGTAATTAGTATCTGATTTAATTCCTAAGTTCTAAACCATAACAATTAAAGATATGTTAATACTTAAATTGTTATGGAATTGGTATTTACACTATTTACCTACTTCACATTAAAAAAAAAAATTCGAATAATTACAATCCTTATCTTTAAAGTCTACCTTCTCAAGCTGCATTTACAGTAGCTCATGATTTAATTACCTCTAATAAGAGTTATTCATTTCCTTGAGCCTTTTCAGAAAGATGATATCCAAAGCCTATGTATCATCTTTCGTAATGCTTCAATACCTCAGCTTAATGATAGTTTATTGTTTATCATTTACAAATATACCATAGACACAACAATTTAGAAATGATATAGTGTCCATATCTCTCGTAATAATTAATCTATGTTTAACAGACTGCGCCTGCGCCGGTCTATGCATAATGCGCTGGAACAAGATATCTCGCGATTTATCTGGAGATATTTATTTGCAATTGTAATAACTTACTTATTCTATGCGTCGAGAGTGTAAGAGTGTGTTTTTAAGTCAATACATTCTTACGACATGTGTAGATTAAAACTTAATATAAATAGAACCTGTCGTTTTAACCAATGAGATTGAAGTATTTTATATAACATACATTTATAACTTTAATTTGAGTTTTTATTTGCAACAGTAATTTAAATTGAATTATTCAACTGAGCATAATTTCGGAAACCTTTCATAAATTCAAAATGAAATTGCATTTATCCAGTCACTTCACATCAAAAATCCTCAAAAGAAATCTTAAAATAAGGTATTAAAATAAAGCAGCAATCGCTTTATCGTGAGAACGATCGCCAATAAAAACGTACGACTTAGTATTCGATTGATACTAATAAGAAAACAATTACGAAGCAGTATAAAGACTACTAAGTGACTGCGATGGCGACCAGGACCTACAAGTTTATCTTAAACACGCTTGCAAAAAGTTTCGATTGCCGGCAATTATAAATCAATAAGGATTCGTATTGTAAACACTATTTAATACAACTTTGTCGTTTATTTTTAAATTAATAAGGCTTTGGAAACTGTATTTAGTGTTAATTAACTGTTACCCAGATTAGATCAGATATTCGCAGCCATACAGATAAATATAAAAGATGTTATTTTAATATTAATAGTGTAATGAAAAAAGCAAATATACATTTATTTTATGTGTTTATATTTAATTGCTCATGCATTTACCATTAATTGTAAATAAAAATATCATTTGCTCATCATTAAATAAACAATTTTAATGAAAATTTATTTTCTAATACCTTGGCTAATGAAAATAAATACGTAAGCATCGGCTTACGCATGTGATGTTTCTAGTTACTTTACTACAGCTTATGTTACCGGAAGATTTTATCTTTATTTAAGTATTTTAGATAACTATACCATAAACCACAAACTGCAATATGACTAGTAAATAGAAAAAAAAATGTCGATGTCATCACACACTTTCATAATAATGGCAAAGACATTTATAGACACAGCCTATGAGTTCGAACAATAATAAATTCCGTGCGCGTTTCAGTCGCCGGTGCAAATGGAACAAAATGCCTAAACAAATTGCAGCGTCGCTGAGAGAGTCAGCTTTTTGCACTAATTCGGCATTCCGAAATAAAATTCCAACTCCTTAAGTAGAAAACAAAAAGTATGTGGTCTGCTGGCTTCGACGAAGGCGTCTTCTGACTGATTTCAAATATGGCATTGAAAAAAAGTTCTGAAACCGAGCCGCGGCGATCGTGCGAAGTGCGTGAGTAATAAAATTTATTTGCAACATGTGCGAGTTAAACGGTTGCAGTTCATTTGAATGTGGCCGACACATTAACAGAAGCTGTGGCCATTTGATGGCTGTTTTAAGATTACGTTTACGCGCATTGCATTTTAAAAAGAACAAGACCGCGACGCCATATTGGTTCTGTGCAATACAGGCCTTCTTATTACAGAGTTCTTATTTTGAAATAAGTTTGAATAAGGAGGTTAAGACCAGCTTAAATACGTTTTGAATTTGCATCTGGTAATTGGTTTTTTTATCTTGTTGTTTTATGTCTCACTCGATACATGTATATGTCCATATCAAAAGGCCTTTCGTGTAACTTTAACTGACACATAAAATAAGCTATCAAAGTGTATCTAATGGGGTCAAGAAATCTCCCCAACCTAGCCCAAATAACCCTAAAACCCAATTTCGCAACAGATAGTGCGAATGCGAGTCCACAAACCATAAAGACGAGCCCTTAACCTAATGGTGTTCACCCCATCGCCAGCGAGGCCTTGGACTGACCCACTTGCCAAATGTCAACTGGAGATTAATGGACTTTCCTTGGCGCCTATTGTTTTGATAGTAATAAATTTTGAGAATCGTTTGTAATTTATAGTCTGCCTTGCAAAATTGTCACAAAACCTTATACCAAACCAACATTTTAAGAACACTATATTCAGTAGACTGCCGACATAATAAGATTTCAGACTTCTTACTAACCTACCACTAAAAAGTTTCAACTCATTTTACTTTGTAACACAGACTCAATATCTTTAAACAATGACGTCAGAGGCCATATATTCCATGACATCATGAGGTGTACCCTACAACAAAGATAAAGCGATCAGTGAGCACGGTAGCTTGGCGACATCGGCTGGGCGCAGCAGGAAGGTGTGCCCGTCAAGACGCCATCAGCTTTTATAGGTCAACGTTATATGAGGTCATGGAAGAGTTCTAAACCTACATGCTGCTTGGATTTGTTAGCTAAAGGTTTACGGCGATAGCTTTTACAGTGATGGGGTTTTTACTTCAACGTTTTATGCGAAAGGTTTTGCTTTTATGCCACCTCTTTGGATTTACATAGACAATGTGGTCAATTTATTACAAAATAAACTCAGTTCTATGCTTCCACACGGCAAAATTATGTGTGATGTTAGAAGTCAATAGATAATTGAAAGTTCCAGTTTTTTATAACCAACTAGGAAATCTGGATAAAGCCAACTCACCATGATAGCGCCATTCCTACCGGTACTGGTGAGCGTGGCCCCGAACCATTGATGCGACTTCTGGTCGATGATGCGACCTTGTCTATCTTCGTTATTTCCTGTGGACAAACAATAAGGTTATATATAGTTATAGGAATGTTTTTGATGGGAACTTATGGATATTATCGTGGTGGTATAGCAGGTTCGAATCCAGAACATGTTGTATTTTTTTATTTGCTATCTAGTATCTTCCTATACCTAGTATATTTCCATGTCCATTGACTTGCGATCAAAATTCCAGATTTTTTTTTTCTTTGTAGTGAAAATCCGTAGTCAAGCAAAAGTGTCATTAGAATCAAGGTTTCATATGGGAATTTTACAAATGTATGTTTTGATATGTTCCTTACAGATTATGTTTTTCGAATGTAAAGTTTCACATTTCCACAGTATAAACTACCAAAAATATCTTAAATCTTAAAGAACAACGCTACGTCACGTCTGTCAGATATAATACACGAACTCAGGCTTTAACACCTCTACAAATAAAAATATCACCACAAATCGAGAAACAAGAATTGAATTTAAACACGCAATGGGTTGCCAGAGGCCAAAAAAGTCATCCGAAACCCACAGATACATTAACGTACAATTAAACACGCATTTCTCATCTCGCGTTTAATATTTTAAACCATAAATCAAAAGGAAAGACGTGGACATTGGCCATCGGACCTCTTCAACCTTTAAAATAATTTATTACAGAAATCGTTATACACGTAATACAGAATTAACATTTAATTTTACCAATTTATAATGATGTTTTACAATTGCTGTGACGCACAAGAGTTATGGGCAAGTCTTAACGAATGCCAATATCTTATGACGATTACAATGCCATGGGGGTCGCAGTCATCGAAAGTTTAATGCTATTCTATTAATCAGAATTACCAATTACTTTAATGAATTAAACCTTTAAAAGTTCCCATACATATTCTGATATACAAATTATTATTCGTATCACAATACAACATTTCAGGCTAGTGGCAATAAATCTGAAACTTGCAATATTAATTTCGCGACGTAACTTTCCCGCGTTTCGATTCAGCTGCCATTAACTGCCAAATATGGCCGCCATTGCAGTCAAGAATTCAATGCAACGATATAAGAAATATCTGGTAATAACTTAATTCTGCTCCGGGGGCATCCATCTTCAAAAAGTGAATTCAATTTAGTTACGAAAATGCAGAGAATGATATATGGATTTTTGTTTCTTAATTTATTACAATAAAATTCACTGACGAGAGAATATGTTTAATATACCTAATTAAATATGATACTTTATAAAAACCTTACACCACAAGGCAATCATTGTTATTAATCAATAGTTTTGATATTGCTTTTGTTAAGCAGTAATAACTCTTTTCAAAAACAAAATCATATATTTTTAAATAACCCTATCACATCAATTCAGGCACTAAATGTAATTAAAACATCCATCCATTTATAACAATGAAAACGCGAGACGTATCCTGAAGCGATCAAGAACCAAACTTACTTCTGACACCAGTAATTAATATTTAAGTGAAGGCTATCATCATTTTTAATTATCACGAAAGAGGTTGGAATAATGACAGGGTGTGTGACCTCCTTACTCCTTGCATTCGTGTTTCGATAATTGTACTGATAACAGATTATAAATCTTAAGGACGATTGTGAGGAAAGTGTAGTTTATGAGTTGATGTTTCTTGCATTGAATTAAATTATTATTTAACTGTTTTTTATGACGCGTATTTCTCTTTCGACGATTGTGTAAGGCAGTTCTGTTTTATAGGTACATGTGTACGGAGGTTTCGAAGTTTATGTTAACGTATTTTAAACTTTTGTTAAACTAAAAATTCAATTTTAAACATTCGTTAAAGTAGGCACCTAACACTACACTTAAAAAATCATGTCATTTCTATAAAAAAAACTCCGATGCCATCATGACTGACGTTCAAACGATAAGAAAATATTAATTATGATTTTTGTCACAGCACGCAAAAGTAGGGTGTCCAGATGACCACGTAAGTTTAGACATTAGCACATAATCGTCATTACTGTGACATCGGCTAGTAATGACGGTAGTCGTTAATGAGTTAATGACGAGACTTCACCCCCCCCCTCCCCCTCAGCTCACACCGCCCGCGCTCCTGCCGCGCCCCGCCCGGCGACCGCCTAATCACGCCGGGGTTAGGCTTTTAAACTGATTGCAGCTGTACACTCATGGCCATAAAGAGTTAAGAAAAAAAACTGTCTAAGGAATTGGAAAAAAAAAATATTGGTACAAATTAAATGTGCACTGAATTCGTAATTTTAGATTTTCAAATGATCGTCATAGTCGTTTGATTGTCACCTTGTCTTAAATATTTTTTGTTCCTTTTTCATCACAAATGAAAGTTGAACGTAACTTTTAAGTCACAGTAAGTCTACATTATTTCGAAAGAAAATTATTATAATTAATTATTATCCAATAACACTTCTGTGCGCTAGTGTACGTCACAATGACACGACTGTCTAGTTAGCTACCGCATATCGGAACGTATTTTTATATTTTATTAGTGTACTTACACACTGGACCGGTCTAATGTTCTCCATAATGGACCCAACACTTACTAATTGTACGGACATTTGTTTTGGAACACGATTTATGTAGTGAGTCAGTGCGTAAGAATTTTTAATTTAAATTTGATATTTGTTTCATAAATGTGGGATTTATGGCAATAATAAATGCGTAGGTCACTTTTGAATTGTTTTATTTTTACATTCGAATCACACTTTCTTATTTTAAACACGTATCGTCCGTCGTCGTTCCACACTTTTTCGCCATTAGCCTTCCGTCCTTCTCGCACACATACTTCCCTCTCCTTCATCCGTTGCGTTCCGATTACTTAAATTACAATATCCCACAATCGGCCATTCCTGATCCATGTCTGTCCTCAGACATGCTCTCAAACATTCACCACATGCATTCATTAATCTTATATATTATTTAACTTAAATCGAATTTACAAGACCAAGTAACAATTCTTTACTTAAACAAGCTTAAGTTTATACAACAAACTAGTAATTTTGTGAGGTAACAAAATTACACCATATGAACAAATACAGATCACTTATTGGTAATAAACAAGAGTAACATTGTAGTACAACAGATTTACAACCAAATCAATAAACTAAGTTAACAATGGAATAAAACTCTCACACAAACCAAAAAAAAAAACAAAAATTATAAATCAACTCTTATGCTTTAGGTTTTGGGGTTGACATCTGGCCACAACTTCATGCAATCAGCTGAACTAGAGGTTGCACCAGGTCCTTCCGTATTAGGATCCAGCTTTTTCACTTCATATCTGTCATTCCTCTTCACTTTTATAACTTTATAGGGTCCTAGATATTTGGCTTTTATTTTCATTCCAGTTCCAAATTGCGTGCGTTTTATTGCCACCAAATCTCCTTCTTTGTACTTCATGCTTTCTTTTCTTTTCTATTGAAATTTCTTATATTCTCTTCCTGGACCTGTAGAATCTGTTCCTTAGCTTTTTCTCTGAGTTTTTCTCTCTCCTCTGAATAGCTTTCTCTTCCTTCTTCCAAAAGCAAGTCATAGATCTCAATATCTTCTTTCATTCTCATTTTAGTCCCAATCAATAGTTGATAGGGTGTTGAATTTATGCTTCGCTGAAAAGTACTATTTAGAGCTCGCTGTAATCTACTTACATGCCTGTACCAAAGCGAAGGGTTTTCTATACACAATTTTGTAAGTACAGAGATTATAGTACGATGAACTCTTTCAACCTGACCATTTCCTCTAGGTATCCCAGTTGTAATTTTGATGTGCTGTATGTTTTCATCTTTACAATACTCTTGAAACTCATTACTCGTATAAGCTGTTCCTCGATCAGTTATAAATCTAGTAGGATTGCCAAAATGTTGCTGGTGAATTTTCAACTTTTCAATTGTTTCTTTACTGGTGGTGCTCTTAGTGGGAAAAATCCAAGTGAACTTCGTAAATGCGTCTACAATTGTAAGAATATGGTTGTACTGCTTCTTCGTCTCTGTCATGGGACCAATGTGATCCAAATGAAGTGTGTGTAATGGTGATTCTTCCTTTTCGATTGGTTGCAGAAAACCTTCCTGTTTTCCCTCCTTACGCGTGGCTAATAAACATGGAATACAACTGGTAATGAAATCTTCAATTTTCTTATCTAGGTTCTTAATAAAATAATCTTTACTTATTAATTCAGTCATCTTTTTCTTTGAAAAGTGTCCATTTGCATGAGCTCTTCTTATGATTTCATTTTCCATAGACTTTGGTATCACTAGATGCTTTTCCACTCCTTTGTACAACAATCCATTATCAATATAATAATCACCATAGCTTCTTTCTTGTAATATCTCTAATATAGCTTTTATACCATCATCTGTCTGTTGTGCTTGTCTGATTTCGTCATGCAGAGTAACCACTGCTACGTAAGGGTTTCGGCTTAATGCATCAGTATGCTTCATCCTAGTTCCCGGCCGATGTTCAACTACAAAGTCAAACTCCTGTAGAAGTAATGCCCATCTTGCGACTCTTGTACACAAATCTTTTTTCTTAAGTGTCATCTGAAATGCTTGGCAATCGGTTACAATTTTAAATTTCAAACCATACAAGTAATGTCTAAATTTTTCACGCCTTCTATAATGGCCAGACTTTCCAATTCATAACTGGTGTACTTCTTTTCTGCTTCGCTTGTTTTACGGCTCATATAGTACACTGGATGTAGTCCACCATCATCGTCAGAACGCTGCATAAGAATAGCGGCATAAGCCAAACGTGAGGCATCTGTATGCATTTCTGTTTCAAATCTTGGATTGAATATCCTTAAAACTGGTTTGGTAGTCAGACATTCCTTCAAACAGTTGAACGCACGTCGTTGGTTATCATTAAACTCAAAATTAACATCTTTCTTTAATAAATCTGTAAGTGGTCGTGCTATAGATGCAAATTCTGTATATACTTCCGGAAATATGATGCTAACCCTATAAAACTTTGCAATTGGCTTAACTGTTTTTGGTTCTGGAAATTTTGTAACAGCGTCAATCTTGTCACTGGCAGGCCTTACTTGTCCATTCTCATTGTATGGCCTAAATAAGTTATGCTCCGACATATAAGATGTGCTTTCTTCCAATTTATTTGTAAGCCATACTCAGATGCTACCCTTAAAACTTCTCTTAAGCTGTCCACTGCTTCCTGTTCGTCTTTAGCTGGAACAAGGATATCGTCGACGAATATTAGTACAACACCTTTGGATATCAATTCTCTGAAGATTATGGTCACAAATCTCATGAAATAGTTCGGGGAAACAGATAAGCCAAATGGAGCCTTCAGGAACTCAAACTGCCCGTGGTGTGTAACAAATGCAGTGTACTTGATTGACTCACTACTGACATTCAAATGGAAAAAACCATTTTTTAAATCCAATACACTAAATACTTTTGCCTCAGCCAACTTGTCAATATAATCCTCAATAATAGGTAAGGGGAACTCATCCTTTACAATTTTACTATTTAATTTTCTATAGTCTACACACACCCTTATAGCACCATCTTTTTTGCGAACAAGAACTAAGGGACTGGCATATTCAGAATAACTTACTCTTACAATGCCTTGCTCAAGCCACTCCGACACTTGCTCCTCAACTACTGCTTGCTCCTTTAAGGATATGCGTCGTGGGCGCTGCACTACAGGTACATCATCTTTCACAATTATTTTCAGCTGGATAGGAGCTTCTTTAATTTGATTTGGTTGATAGTTCTCAACCATTTGGACAACTTCTTCTTTTAGGTTAGTGTTAGTTACATGACCAACATCAACACTGCAACTGAAACAATGAATTTTGCTCACCCATTCCACAGGTTTCATCCACACATCACAACCTTTCATAACTGTTACAACATTTTTAAGAAATTCGTGACCTATGATTACATCAAAAGGCATACAGTCTTTAGGCACAACGTAGAATAACACATCGTCGTAGTTCGCACCGTCAATAACCACATTTGTTGTTATACAACCTACCGACTTCACTTTAGCGAGACCGAGTCCAGTGAGCGTTATACTATTGTTCGTGGATTTAGAAACGTTAGCACAAAATTCCGAGGACACTAAATTCACGTCACTGCCCGAATCTATAAGCGCACTTGCCTCTTTTCCACATAATTCGACTATTTTCAGAGGTTTTTCTTGTAGCGACTGTTTGTTTACATCGTAGATGTCATATTCAATTTGACATTTGCTGTCTTGGCTGTCACCTGTCATCTTTGAGTTTGACATTTCTACTTCCTCGTTGTGACCGAACATTGCTTGTTTGTTCACTCGTTCACCACTTCCACTTGCCGATGCGCCGCCGCCGCCATGATTATTTCTTCTATCGCCAAAAGTGCGCCATTTTGATGAATTTGAATTTGTACTCATATCTTCCTTGCGGCCGCCCACCGCCATGTTTTTTCTATGCGGGCACATCGGTGAAATATGACCATATTCGTTGCAGTGAAAGCATTTTGGACCTTGTGTCTTCTGCGGACAGTCTCCTGATAAATGATTGCCATCGCCACAATTATAACATTTCTTAGACTTTTGCTGAATGATACTGCGCTTTTCACTTCTAAAGGCACTTCTATGTTCCAACTTCAGTTTTTCTTTAATGTTTTCGTAGATTTTGAGCTTCTCTTTTAGGTCTGGATACGTTGTTACTCCGTACAGCATTATTTTATGTGTCTCATGGTCGACAATGCCGTCAACAATGTATTTTATAGCCACGTAATCAGGAAATTTTCCTCGCTTTCCTAATTCCTTCATGACCATCATATAGTCGATGCAACTCTCGTCACGTCTTTTCTTTCGCTGACTCATGAGTTCGTGTATGGTCTTGATGTCGACGGTGTCGGGAAATTCCTTACTCAGGGCCGTCTTGAGTTCCTCCCATGTTTTGTGAGGGCGTTCAGCTTGTATCCAGAGTTGTGCGGTGCCTGCTAGAGATCTCCGTGCCATCAGTAGCTGTTGAAGCGGTGTCCATCCGCATATTTCACCATTCTCTTCGACGTCTTGTATCCATCGAGACACTGAATAGGTTTTGTCTTGACCGGTGAATTTAGGTATAAGTTCCGTGGTAAGATACAACGTCGAGCTTAATCCCGTATGTGGTTCCTCTTTTATCGGCTTCGTAGTCATCTTAGCTTGCTTCAGCCCTCCTTCGCCTTAACCGTCATAAAAGTCGTAGATGAGGTTTGAATCGTCGGCCGCCGTTCGCCACGTGCCGGTATCCGTCGTCGTTCGTCGTAATTATTGCCAATCCCGGACGAGCCCCCAATTTTGTGGGATTTATGGCAATAATAAATGCGTAGGTCACTTTTGAATTGTTTTATTTTTACATTCGAATCACACTTTCTTATTTTAAACACCGTATCGTCCGTCGTCGTTCCACACTTTTTCGCCATTAGCCTTCCGTCCTTCTCGCACACATACTTCCCTCTCCTTCATCCGTTGCGTTCCGATTACTTAAATTACAATATCCCACATAAATATAAAACA
>NC_039480.1:2096145-2225335 GCF_003590095.1 Trichoplusia ni
ATAACGATATTATATGGGTAATGTGTATTTATCAGGTTTTACTTCATCTAATAATGTATATTTTTCTTTTTATATTGAGTAGTTTAATTTATTGTAAGAAATTAAAAGTACAATTTAAAATAACGAAATAAAGAACTTCATCTATAAGCCTTTTTCAAGGTATGTTAGCTCCCAGTCTCCCCGACAGCTGAACACCAGCATGTCACAGAGCGACTGTCTATCTGTCAACACGACACATGTTTCTGGTAACCATGGAAACAACTTAATCTGTGTTGGACAAGCAGATTCTGTTTGTAACAACAGTTTTTGATGTGAAGGTGATATTATATGTCTGTCAGTCCTGATTGTATCTTTACAGCAAGTATTTGATATTATTTCCATTAAAGAAAATAAAAGATGAGCCAACTGCGGGTCGCATTTATGACACTGTTCATAATAAATCTCCAAAAATGTGTTCACCCATCCAATTTAATACCTTATCAATTTCTTCTTCTCTTCGTAATTCATTTTCATTTGTTATTAAGGCAACTGAAATAGCTGTGTATATTTACACCTTATATCTATCACGGTATACAGCCTGGTGACAAACGAACAGACAACGGACCCTAAGTGGCAGGGTTTCGTTTATACTCTCTGGGGACAGCGACCTAAACCAGAAGCAAAAACATACCATACTTAAGAAAACATTATTATAATCAGCCATTATAATTCCACTTCAAGACATAAGCCTCCCTTTCCTCCTTCCATTTATCCCGGTCTATGGCTATAAGACACCACGAGAAGGAATGGTGACCGCCTCCTACTCAATCTGCCGCAACGACTGTTAAAGCTATTTACCACCCAATGCATGGCTTTTCACCAACACTCATTCAGCATCCAACAGAATATATGACCAGTTCAATTCCATTTTAGTTTGGCAGCCGGAAGTCCTCTGTCAAATATTTAATCTTAACATATACCTAACAAATCCATAATTAAATCCAAGCCGCACTCGCACCCACTGCGCCATGGCGACCTGATCACAACTATCACACACGCACACACACATGCGCTCGCGCACAACGCACCCTGTATATAAATGCGCGGCGCCGTGTGTCGGCCGCACTCGCCTCGCACACATGAACCTGTACATACGTGAGTACTGCACACTATACCCACTGCCCACGCCCACCCGTGGGATCAACTCAAATCCATTATTATAAGAAACTTAACCATGTATTTTGCGTAAATACTTCTGCGCAATATTTTTCAAAAACGCCAGAGCACTTTTTCCCGACACACCAACAAAAAAAGTAGATAGTTCGTATGGAATATAAATTAACTATTTTAAATTGATTATCCCTTATCATAAGGAAATAGTTCTTTTCTGAACGAATAGTTCTCATTGAAATATGACATGAATTTCATAGCTTCAATGGCTAACATCTCTCAAAGCTGTTCAGTTTTGTTTTGCCATCTTTTCTGCATCAGGCTTTGTTTTTTTTGTTAATCTCGTATTAAGGAATAACTTATTACAGGTAATCTTATTAAATTATTTTCACATAAATAAGAAACGAGCATTGATCATCACTATTGCTTTTAGAGAACAATCTGAGACTACTACAGTCGCTTTTACGCGGTATATTATCCAAGTGAGACTAACTTTACTTATGTTACGATTGTATTCCAGCCCTTACCGATTGTATACCCTAGGGCATTAAGTAGCTAAAGACAGGAAAGTTAAATAAAAAGACAACATTTTAGGGTATTTTATTGAAAAAATCTGAGCCGAAAGAGTCGTTTTCAGACAGGCTTTCAAAAAAAATTAATGATTAAAAGCACTAAATATCGTGATATATATGGTAGCTGGGGCTGTAACATCACTTGCTTGTGAAAGCGGACTGGTAAGTAACGCCACAAGTATTTAATTTTTTTGGAAATCTGTCTGGGGCACTACTCACTAGACTGATTTTTTGTCAAGTACCCTATTCACCATTCACCGCTTCCAACGCTCTTGCGTGAAGAAACACAAACGGCATTGAATACTGACCTCAGCTTGTGTGTGTATGTCTCTTCTTGCTGCAGGTCTGTGCGTGTTGTGCGCGTGCGCGAGCGTGGCGTGGTCCCGCTCGGCCGGGGGCGCGGGGGGCGCGGACGGGGGCGCGGCGGGCGCGGGCGGGGGCGCGGACGGGGGCGACCCCGAGCCCTACGTGGCCCACCACCACCACGACGGCAACATCGCGGAGCTGCTCATCCCGCTGCTGGAGCGCTCGCTGGCGCAGCATGACCGCGACCAACAGCGGGAACACCGACGCAAGCCTGGCAAGAAGGTTATACAGGTCAGTAGTCAGTGCAGTGCACCAGACTCCAGAACCTAGGTAGAGGGCATCGAGCAAGCGAGACGTAGGACTATACGACTAGTAGTGGCATCTGGCTTGTATGTATAGTGACAATAGCTTTACAAGAGTATTCGAGCGTAATACTCAAATCGATTTATAGTGCTAACAGCAAATCATCACCGACATAGTATTAACAGCAAATATTCTAAAAAATATAATTAAAGCAGACTTCTGTAACTTTAGAACTTTTGAGATTTTATTCCGTGATTTTGCCAGTTTTGATAGTGTACTTCAATATCTACAGATTCCTATACCTAACAATAACTTTTATATTAAATTAAATTAAAGGTATCATAATAAAGTGAATTAAAACTGACTAAACGTCACATTTCCACAACAGGTGCTGCCATACCGCGGCTCTCAGGAACACAAACGCAAAGGCTGGCGCAAGCTGAACTCGCACAAGAAGCAAGTCGTAGAGATCACGCCGCTGCACGGGAAGAACCGCGCCAAGCCGCTCGCGTACATCCTGTCCGCCGCCAAGCCGAGCCACGCCGAGCACGCGCACGACGACGCCAGCTCGCTCAGCGTCGACCTCGACCACGACAAGTTCTCCTCAGAGGAGCAGACCTCCTCCGAGGAGGCTGACAACCTTAAACAGGAGAAAGCCTTGAGAACTGCCATCGCTAAGGAGAGCTCCTCAGAGGCTGAGGACAAGACGCAACAAGCCACCGAAGAAGATGCCACCAGCGAAGACAAGTCCGCTTCTCAAGACGCCTCTGATGCTACGAAAGAAAAGAACGGAGCTAGTGACGAAGCGTCTGCGGAGAGTGAGAGCGAGAGGGAGCGAGGGAGATCCGGAGCGCTCACCGTCGAGATCGTAAGCGATGAGGATGATATGCTCACTAAAGAGAATGCCTCTTCCGATCGCAAGTCCTATACCAAGGAGGAGGAGACAGACGAAGATGTCACCAGTCAAGATGCCGCCAGCGATGATGTCACAAAAGAAAAGGATGGTGAGACCAAAGAATATGAAACGAAAGAAAAAGATGATGACACTAAAGAGATTTTGATTAAAGAAAAACACAGTAGGTCCGATACAACGAAGGAAGCTGTGAACAGTGAGGATGTCACCAAGGAAGAACGAGGCGGTCTTACTAAAGAGAACCTAACCAAGGAACACAAGGACGAGCTCACACAGGAAGACTTCACGAAAGAAGAAAACGAGGAAAGCAAAGATAAGGCAACCGAAGAAGATAAAGACGCATTAACCAAGGAAAACTTGACAAAAGAACATATCGGCAAAGCTGGAGCCACCAAGGAAGACTTCACTACAGAAGATGCGACCAAAGAAAAGTCAACTGCAGACGACCTCACCAAAGAGAATCTTACGAAAGAGGATAAAGACGGTCTCACTAAAGAAAGTAAAGATGTTAGCAAAGAAAATGTAACTGAGGAGGACCTTACTAAAGAACACACTGGGAAGGCAGGAATCTCGAAAGAAGATGTAACAAGTAAAGACAGCAGTAAAGAGCACGAAGACACTCTCGCCAAAGAAAACGCAACCGCAGAGGATCTCACTAAAGAAGGAAAACCATCTAAAGAGACGACCGACGAGTTACTCTCAAACAACAAACCGAATGTTAGAGCGGGACAGGACGATAACGAACTGTTCGAGAATCTTAGCGGCGAGAAGAAGAGCAATGATCTGTCGGAGCTGTTGGGAAACCTGCAGCGAGAGGAGCAGGAGGAACAAGCGCTCCTGCAGAATGACATCGTCATCAGTCGCGGCCACGACGAGGAGTCCGCGGAGAAGACCTTCAGCAAGCTGTTCAACTCGCGCGCGAGAGACATCATAGAGCTCATCCAGTCCTCCGTGGAGGCCAGCACGCCGCACAAGGACTGCCTCAGCGAGCGCCCCAGCAACCACGACCACAAGTCCTACAGGCTCTCCTTCCTGTTCAACAAGTAGACACACACTGTTGACTAGACTGTACAGGATCAATTTAAATTCTATTGGCTTAAAAAGAAATACGTTGATTCTGATTGGTGGAAATTCTGTGACGTTTAAATCGAAACTGAAACTGATTGGTTGGTCTAAAAGTAATGATTTTGAATAGGATGTGTACCTACACGACGACTACGGCTTTCTCATGTGACAACGATTAGTTTATGTATATTATTGTATTTAGTTAAGGGGAGCATTATAAAATGTAAAAAAAAATGGAGTGTTCTGCGGCTGAGGTCAGGGCCGCGGCGAGGCGCCGTTTGTTGGGATAGCAATAAACGTATATCTTGATGGAATGTGTTTTATTTAAACAAACTAAGTAATCAATAGCCCACTGTTGGGCATAGGCCTCTTTCCATATGGAGAAGGTTTGGACATAGATTAGCACGCTAGCTCATAGTTTATTGGCCATTACAGATTCCATATTGGGAATCGATGAAGGAAATAATACAAAATTATAATTAAATAGTCAATAGTCCTCAACTAATCTGCGATTGCTGCCTATGTAAGTAGCTACAACTAGCTAATATTTCTATTAATTGTTTTACGGCAAGTCACTTCCCAGAGAACTTAGATTCAATTCATCTAATAATCTAAATGTTTTTTTCTATCTAGTTAAGCAATCATTTACTGTATTAAGTATAGTGCATCCAGACACACTATCACGACTCTTTTTTGTAAAGGAGTAGACAGAAACAAGAAAGAGAACAAAAGGAGAAAAATAAATGAAACACCGAAAACACTGCTTCAAAATGTATTTACTGGTAGTAATGACAATTGAAATAGAAATATAGTTATTCTAGATTTACAATAACTGCCACGTATTTATTAATTAATTAAAATAAATACAACAAGTATACGTTATAATTATTAACAAATTATAAACGATATTAATTGAGAAATAATTATAAATAAATACATTTATTATAGGTCACCATTTAATGATTATTATGATGTGTAAAATGAAGGTATTATTGCGATGTATCGCGGTGAGTTAGTCGCGGTACACCACGTTAGAGTAATATTCAAATAATCAATTTACTATCATCAATCACGGCAGTTTTTACCAACAATTTTAATATAATAATGTTTTATAAACATACCATACATTTTATATAAATAAACCAAGACAAGGAACGAACACTTATGGTCATTAAAAGAGTGTTGGTCCTAGGCGAGAATCGAACCCGCACTAATAGATATGATAATGATATTGGTATTTATTAAATTTGTGACAAAAGTCAAGTCGTTTGGAATGAGATTTGTATGAGACAAAGCAGAAAAATCAGGGTTCAATTGGAATGTCAATATTTTCTTAATGGCGCCCCACCGTGGGGCAGCTTAATGTTCAATGCTCGTTTTGTATATGAGAGGGCTGCAGTGAGACAGTTACAGGCTGGTGTTATTAACAGTACATTTAATTAATAACAAATGACTAAATAAAACATATATAATACATCACTACTACCAGCACACATGCGTGTGTACACGCGGACAGTGCACGCACACACACGACGCCTTCCTGGTCGTCACACGCACACAGATATAGTAGTTCGGATGCACGATGACACATCAGATGAACATTGAGAAGTGAAGAAGAGGGCATTGTAAGTCAATTAGAGGTTGAAGGAAGATGCAAAAATATGAAATTAAGTGTTTTCAAATATATTCTTATTAAGACATACGCCATTCATATGCCATACATTATCTGGACATAAAAGAAGTATCTAAAGACAGTAGATATTTGTAATTGTCACTATGGGAACAAGATTTTGATCGGAATTTTAAAACATGCGGATCATTTTTCTTTTCCGATTTCCCCATAAATGCCTGTAGTCTACTTTGTTTCGGATTCAGTTCAATCCGTTGCCATGTATCAGGCACACGCGAAGTGTCTCGTGTATCCGAACCTATTATGTTATTGGTGAGTGTTTCCACTGTCACTCAGGCAACGTTTTAATTGGATTTGTCATAACCAAGTCATTTTTTATGATTCCCTAAAGTTTAAAATGGGATCTCTCAAGTTAATTTTTCCTCCAACCGATTTCTTTAAATAAGTCTATTTGTACGGAACCCTCGGTGTCAAAATTGAAAACCGCACTTGACTCGTTTTATATATAATAGTGTCTTTTTAAACTTTTATTCACTCCTTGAAGTAGAGAGACCCGGCTTTTCAAAAAGACCTCGTATCGTAAGTAACAGTGGAGCAACACTCACAGACACTTACATCTAGTATAGTAAGGCTCAAGACATGGTCATTATAATAACGAGAGAGATAAAATATACGTCACTAGGAGTCAACGAGAGAGACGGAAGAGCGACCAGGGAGGTACTACACGAGTTCAAACTGGGGACTGTGTTAGGAGTCACTATGTTTTAGCCACTTTTCGGTGAAGACCTTTATTTTTTCTTCCTTTCCTTTTTGTTTTGTATACAATAATACTAGCCTATATACGACCCACAGCTGGGCACAGGCCTCTTCCCGTATGGGGAAAATTTGAGCATTCCAATATTTGTAATGCAGGTTTCCTCGCGATGTTTTCCTTCACCGTTTGTCAGTGGTGTCTTAGAATAATTAAGAAAATTTGTTTGAAAAATACATATTGGTTCCTTCCCTACATTAGCTTGTGCATACAAACCTATGATATGAGCAAAAAGGCAACCACTTGCTGTTTTGAATTTTGTAATATCTCCAAGAAGTGATTCTGTAGTTTCATAGGAAATTTCAAGTATTACATTATTTCATTCACTTTTATAGACAAAGCAGGAGGTACTAAGTATATTTAGAATAAAGAAATTGATAGTCCAAATTGATAGTTGACATTTCTGGCAGCAGACCCGCGAGAGGAGAGGTCGTCAATATTGGGAGTCATGGCTTGTGGCCCAATTTAAAAAAAAAATTGGACGCTTTGCAAATTTACAAATGGCACTACCAATGTTATTTTTGGTCTTTTTTTCTGTGGTTCATCTACGTGCACTCAAGTACACGTAGTGTTTGTAGTTGTCACACCGGTCTTGTACTAACTGATCGCTCTTCCTTTACCTATTATAATATTTATAATTGGTCGCGTAAAATAGTGTGTTCTCTTTTTAACATTCGGTAATAGAAGAGATTGGCGAATGTTTCAGAGATAACAAGATTAGAGTTAGAAGAATAGAGATTTGTGAGACGCGAAACGAGAGCGAGAGAACTCTAGCACTTGAGAAATTCAATACTTGAATCGCCTTTATTCCTTCACCAATAAGGTTGATATTTGCAGTATATTGCTGTTGTTATTCCATGTAAATATGACTATATAACTACGACTCTGGTTATTCTATTCAAAAGGAACCTCTTTGGGATGATGTGAAGAACATCCAAGGCTGGCGTACATCATCATCCTAGCCTTTTTCCAACTATGTTGGGGTCGGCTACCAGTCTAACCGGATGCAGCAAGTACCAGTGTTTTACAAGGAGCGACTGCCTATCTGACCTCCTCAACACAGTTACCTGGGCAACACGATACCCCTTAGTTAGACAGTTGGCACATTTTCTAGCTTCTATCTACAAACTGCCAAAGATGTATAAATAACAACTAGGCCCCGCAATTTAACTTGCTTTCCGAAACACGGAGGAACTCGTTACGTCAAATACTGTCACCCATCTACGGACCGACCGCAACAACCGTAGCTTAACTTATGATTGATCAATTTGTGTGTAACCACTAACCTGTGATCGATTCATTTATGCAGGTATAGCTTAGCCACGAGATCTCGACGTGTGTCAATTGAAATTATTAGACCATTAGATGACTGCTGTTATCTTCCAACTTTTATAAACATTATTTTTGTTCTCTTTATCAAGTTCTCTGGCTCTCGTCTCGCTAATCTCACGCATAAGATATTTTTAAAGCTACAGATATCTGCAAATTATGTGCAGTCGCCCACACAATACCTCACCATTTATCACTCAAATCGCTTTTATTGCTCAGGCAATAAGGTTGATATTTGCATAATATTGCTGTTTTACTTGTGGGCCACTGTACTGCTATGCTGTGTAAATAACGCACTACGATTGGAAGTTGATCTAGAACTAGAAATTGTAAATATGTTATAGAGATAAATTTATTATCATGATTGTTCCAAGTTATCATTATCAATATTTAAGGGCCCTAATTCTGCTATTTACAATGGCCAATGAATTAATGAAATGGTACTTAAAATTACAATTTAGTGTTCGATTCAATTTTTCTACTCAATAATTTGAAATTCAGTGCGGGACGGTACACTCAAGGTCAATGCAATTAACTTAATATTATTGTATTGGCAACATGCTTGAGAGAATAGGAATAATTTCAAATTTAATCCAATTGTCATTCATTCATCGGCCATTGTAAAATAGCAGAATCGGGGCCAAGGACTCCCGAAATGATCGAACATTATTAATTTAAGTTTCAAAATAATAATTTGACATGATATTATATTCTTTTTTGCCAAATTTTCAATGTGAAATAGTTTGAAAGGTCACAAACAATTTCGAAAATATCTGATCATCTCGGTCCTTTACAATGCATTTTAAATCACTTATTTTTACTAGTGTTTGTCTAACAAAGCATTTTGTATCGAAATCACAAACTTACACATTTCCTCACAAGAAATAGGAAGAATAAGAAATTGTCTGATTAAAAATTGATCAACAATACTTAAAAAATATGTAGTTATGGAATATTTTGCACTTTGAGACGTCAAACTTGGTCGTGAAGTCATTACAGTTGTGACGCAGTCTTACTATGTGATACTGTGTTACAGTAACATGTGTTGTGTTGTCAGATAGACAGTCGCGAGGTCACATACTGGTGTTCAGCTGTCGGGGAGACTGGGAGCTAACACCGGCAAAGCCTCAAAGTGCATCATCATCATCGGCGTAGCCTTTTCCCAACTATGTTGGGGTCGGCTTCCAGTCTAACCGGTTTCAGCTAAGTACCAGTGTTTTACAAGGAGCGACTGCCTATCTGACCTCCTCAACCCAGTTACCTGGGCAACACGATACCCCTTGGTTAAACTGGTTGTCAGAGTTTCAAGCATAACCTCAAAGTGCATATAAGGAATATTTTTTCTTTTTGTTGGTGGAAAATTGTAATATTTATATTGATGTGTGTAAATACAGAATCTTGTTTATTTTGTGCAGTTATGTGCTATATAAATCTGTAGGAGAGACGATTTTAAACTTTCTTTTAAATTTTATTTCAAGTATCAAGAATTGTTGTGTTTTACTATACTTAAGGTATCAGTGCGAGTACAAACGAATTTGGACTTTGTGTCACAACGATTAAAGTTGAAAATCGCTTTCCCAATAAAGATAATATGAATAAGATATTTTTATCTACTTTAAATCTAGAAAATAGTTTATTTTGATAGAGTCGTAAGTTAGAAGCACATGCAGACTAAGTCGGAACCCTGTCACATTAACAATGGTCGACGATTGGACCTCGAGAACATCACTAGTCACACCTCACGAACTGAAACCCGGACAGTGGTCACCCATCCGTTTCCAAGCCGCGGGCAGCGCACCTTAACTTTATAAATCTTAAACGTAATAAACCTTAGGAGGTCCATTGGCGCTCATTCTGTAATCTCGAACTAAAATAATATCATTTTATCGCTCTATTTATCATTTTATTGGTCAAATAAGATTTTGTCTATTGCCGTCCTTATCCCACGCTGTATCTTAGAGAAAGATAACAATAGTTTAATATGAGTTTAGTTCGAGAAGTACACGCCCTACAACCTAAGGCAATACAAATAGAGTGACAAGGTTCTATCTCTCACAGAGTGAACAACATTATAGAATCGACGTAAGTTAATAGATAATACTTCATATTGCTTCTGTTTGGTTTGAGACTCGCCACTGTAGTGCTGATCACTGTAACATACTATGTTTGTATAGCTTTGCCCAGCAGTGGGAAACAATACCCTTCATCAGGACTATTGTAATTTGATTTTGTGTCGTGTAATAATCCTACTACTATTATAAAGGCGAAAGTTTGTAAGTATGGATGTATGGATGTTTGTTACTCTTTCACGTAAAAACTACTGAATGGATTTGAATGATACTTTACCACAATATAGCTTATGCATCAGAATAACACATAGGCTACAATTTTTCTAATGTGAGGTCGTAAAAAAACACATTTTTGCGCTTACATTGCAAACGCTGACTGAATCCTACAAGATAGATAGAAGGCAGATAGATAGATAGAAGGCAGGTATAAATTATAACTTATATCTTCTAACCACGCGGACGAAGTCGCGGGCAACAGCTAGTTAATTATATCCCATGTTTTATGTAAAATATTTTATCAAATTAAAATGTCAATTATTGTAAGAGTTTGTCAGAATATGTCAGATTTGACAGATGATAACAACTGCATTATTTTAGTTGAGTTTTTCTGAATACAGGTCACAACTTTAAAGTGCTACATTTTCAATTTACATGAAAACATATTTTTCTTTCGTGGGTCACGATTTTGATCCAACTTAATATTTGAAACGCGAAAGTTTATATGTATGGATGTTTGTTCCTCTTTCACGCAAAAACTACTGAACCGATTTAAACGAAACTTGTTACACAGATATTTTATAACCAGGATTAACACATAGGATATGTTTTTATCCCGATTTTATGTTCCCGTGGGACCATTTTCGATTTCTAGTCATAATGCAATATTGAAAGTCAAGGGCAAATTGAAAAGACGACCAGAACCGCAGGAAAAGTCTATGTTACAGTAATCAGTAGCACAGAGCTAAAGACAAGCCAAATATTATAATAATTAGATTTATAATAAAGTTCAAGCAATCACTCCAAACACACAGACAGACAGACAGACAGACAGTCGTAGACTCACAATAGTTATATATTTAATAATACTTATCGGTAATAATCTCACAAGTTTCACTTTTAAATATTAAGCATCGTTTATTTAAACGTCACTCTAAGTTGAGTAGTTCTTAAATCTGAGTATCTTTTGATGACAATCAGTTTTAAGTTGCTGAAGTATCAAGAGTATCTCAGTCATTTAAAGGTTTGATTAATAGGTATTTAAGAGCTTCTCAAAATTGAGTTCCGTTTGATTAAACGATTGTTTTAAGATTAAGTAAGATTTAATTGTAATTAGTAATAGGAATTAATTCTAAAATGTTTCTTTATTATCATAAAATTAACATATTTCGAATGGTTTATCTTATAAGCAGTATTGCAGTTTGAATATAGACCATTTTGCAGATCTAAAAAGTGGCAGATACATTGATGAAAATTTTATTTTACAAATATTCACTTTTGAAAATACAGTTGACATTTCTAGATGCTTTCTTAATGACAGTTCTCTCATTTGTATGGAAGTGACATTACTATTGAAAACTTACTGTTTCCCCACGTTTCTATACACTCACTTTTCTTGTTTGTTTGTCGTTCCGGTTGGGTTTTTGCAACTCAATTTTGAATCACTTCCCGCTAAGCTAGCAGGCTGAAATCAGGGTAGCTTCAAATCCGATGACAATGCAATTTACAACTATAAAGACGGCTTGACCGATTTTGATAAAATTTTAATGGACATTTAAAAACGTGAGTTTTTAGATTTTTTTAATCTATAAATTATTACATTAAAGCGATTCTAGAAATGTCATCATCGCATCAGGTATTGAAGGAAACTCATTAATATAAGTAATGTACTAAGAAATTAATAAAATTCAGCAAGACATATCATATTTCTCCTACCTTAGTCAAGTCATATTTAAAATCTAGATAATGACGTAATCTTTCTTAAGAGAGTTTCGTAAGGTACGTTAGAAGTATTTTCATAAGCACAATTTTCGAGGGATAATAAGCCTTATTTCGATAGACGTAGGGAGTGTTTTCGTTCACCGCGGCAGCTGGGGGGACGACGCGCGTCGCGAACGTCGCTTGGGCTTGCGCTGGACAGTCTCCTCCGTTATCTGGAGATGGAAATAATAAATAATAATAAATGCGGACAACATCACATACATTGTTCTGAAACCAAAGTAAGTTGCTAAAGCACTTGTGTTATGGAATCCAGATACAACGAAGGTACCACAAACAATGTAGAAACGTGAATTTTTACATTGACCCGACCGGGGATCGAACCCGGGACCTCAGAGCTAGCGACACCTTGAAACCGGTGCGTACGCCACTCGACCACGGTGGTCGTCAAGGTCGAAAAGCATGTTGGTATCGTGGTTAGTGGCCCTGACTGCGATATAGGAGATCGTAGGTTCGATTCCCAGTGTTTAAATAAACAATTAATCAATGTGCGAAATCAAACGTTTTGCTAGTCTTGTAGATGTGTTTATTTTCGTAAATGAATTATAAAGCAATTTCTTTAATTCTTCATACGTTTTTGTTGTTGTTCGTCTTCCGCCATTCTCCATTTACCCTTCTCTTTCACACTATCCCGCTCTCACTCAGTTTATTACCATGACACCTAGTCCTTTCATCCCCACATAAACGTGAAGATTCGTAGTTAAGAGTTCCTAATTTGCATGAAACCCACTACTCACACAGGCGATGACCCTGGCGGGCACGGGCGGCGGCTGCTTCTTCCTCTCGCCCCCCTCCACCCCCCCTATCCCGCTACTGACCGCACTCTTCACTCCGCTAGTGGACGAGCTCGCCGCGCCGCTATCTATCCCGCTCTCACTCTCACTCTCTCCAATACTCCTATCTTTGTTCTCATCGTGTGTCTCCACTGACGTGTAACTCTCGGCAGGTCGAGTCTTCTCCTTGTGCTGGTGTATCTGCGGGGCGTAGCTCTCGATGCTGGTTCTATCCTTGTCTATCTGTTGCGGCGGCGGGACGAAGCTGGAGGAGTGAGCGAGAGGTAGCGTGGTCGAAGAGGGAGAACAGTTATCTGCTGCTGTAGAGCAGGACGCACGCGCCGAGTCCGACCTGCGGACATGGCCCAAGTAGGTTATACATGAACATTTATGTATGTGAGTGTATAGATTGTGAGTACTGAGTGTATGTCTATAGGGTGTGTCTGTATTATTGTGAGAATATGAGTGAGTGTGTGTATGTGTGTGCGTACCTGTGCTCGGCGCTGCGTGTGTGCGTGGATCACAAGACGGTGTCCATGGTGTGCAGCGAGCTGAGCAGCGCGGGGTCGCGGCTGCACCAGCGCGCCAGCTCGTCCGGCGTCACTACGCCGTCGCAGTTTGTGTCCATCAGCTGAAATATAGCAGTAGAGGATAGGAGTACAATAAATGAGAGCAATAGCTTGTTGAGACATGAATTCGTGAATCACTTACACGCTTGTACTCAAGGAATCGAACTGCGCATAGGCAGAGGAGGATGTGGTGAGGTTCGGAATAAACTATTGACGAAACCTGAACGCCCTCCAAAGTTCATCAAGTTTGGTCTGTGCGTGGCTATGCTTAGCAAATCATCACGACGACCTACTTAAAATACTCATATAAAAATTAAATATTTAATGCATAATAACTATATGACAATAATTTCAAAATTATTAAAATACACTTCAATTAAATTGAGCTAACAAAAGTAGAATGATCATTTAGGAACCGCTTGGCTTTACACTTGAACAACGCCATCTCTCGAATACACATAAACCTTTAAAACCACCAACAGATGTCGCTTGTACCACTCTACGTAGCTCTCACCTATGATCATAGATGTCGCTACTATCATACATTTAACATCAAAGCTTTGTTGTTCTGAATGAGTATGGAGATGACAATGTGCAGTCGTGTCTCACCGTGCCCGGGTCGCACTAGACGGCGCACTCCAATTAGCGAAGCGATTGAGAACAACTCTGATACAGAACTGTTTGACTCCACAATGAATTGGATGGAAGATTTCACTTTTAAATATGGATCATGGTTTTTCACGCTTTTGAACCGGATTTTTAGCGTTAGGATTTGAGTTGACTTTTATGCAGGGATTTGAAGAAAAAGGGATTTGGAAAAAGTAATCTACTAGAAGGTTTTTTTTATGTCGGGGCGTCTTCACTATTTTGTTCCGATTGAATAGGATTGAGTGAGACTCAATCTAGTAATGTTTTAAAAGTAAGAGCCCTTCTGAATTCCTTCTAAATCAATCATTATTCCCACCCCATACCATCCCATCCTGAGCCTCCTCCACCACTACCAACTCACATGGAAGATCCTGTCCACGTGGTCCTTGGCGGCGGTGTTGTGCACGGGCGGGGCGGCGGCGCGGCCGAGCAGCTCGTAGATGGCCTGCACCACCGCCAGCATCTCCGCGCGGGAGATGCGCCCGTCGCCGTCCACGTCGTACAGCGTGAACACCCAGGACAGCTTCTCCTGGACCGAGCCGCGAGCCACGCGGGAGAGAATGTCCAGGAACTCCTGAAAGAGGAGGTAATTTATGAAATTATATGTGCAGTAAGGTTAGAAAGTAAATTGGGAAATATGGCCAAGATTCTGCTATTTATAATGGCCGATGAATGTACGCGAAATGTGTCAATGCCAATTTAATACAATTTCTATTAATTAATCGGATATTGTAAATAGAAGAATCGGGGCCCAGGGCAGTGAATAGGTTTTCCTGAATTTTGTTGTCAGTTGGAGTTTTGAGAATTAAGGTGATAAAGTTTTGTAAGTTAAGATGTATTTTGACGAAAATATGAGCGTGTATATTATTATATCTTATAAACTTCCTCAATATATCAACTATCTAACACTAAAAGACTTTTTCAAATCGGACCATTAATAAGGATGAGGACAATTTTTTTTTGCAGTGTAGGTCTTGTAGTTTTTTTATATAATAATGGATAATTGTCAATTCTAGTTTTCCTGAAAAAGGAAAAAATACGTGTCTCATACTTTTCAATTATCTAACTGAGGGACTAATGAGATTTTGTCTTTTCATACCCAGTCATCATCCCTATTCCTGAGATTAGCGCCTTCAAGTAAATAAACAAACACATAATCTCTACAGCTCTCCAGATAGATACGGACAAAAAGTTAACATATTATAAGAAATCACATATGTCCACATACACCCTACCTACACATAATATAGTTATATCTCATCTTGCAGGCTCTGACATACGAGCTCGACGTCGCAAACGTTTCATCTCGCCGTTAGGGTTCCGCAGGATATTAAGACCGCTAATATAAAATGCTTGGACGTTTCGAGTCGACCTGGCTAGTCGACGCGCGATTGCTTTTAAGGAAGTGCTTTTTAGACGAGATCTTGTATTGAGATCTGACTTCTATACAATTTTTAAAAAGGATGGTATTTTGTATTTTTGATTTTGCTGTATATTTAGATGATTTTATGTTAAAAAAAATAGTACAGTTTAAAGTCAACATAAATTAAGTTAAAAAAAAGTTCTAAGTTTTCTCGTTAAGTTCGGTGACAATAATTTATAATATTATTTATTATGATAGACGCTAAAAATATTAATTTGTTCAAAAATATCTACTCTGCATTTACAAGAAGTTTCAACATTATGTTGCATACATTCAAAACAAGAAATGCTGATCTTAGTTTTGATGTCCTCTAACGATTAAGCCCAAAAGTGGTTCGAAATCTGTTTTTGTGTTAAATAGACTATAATATATTTGACTGGTATATTGGTCTAGGGGTTAGTGCCCCTGACTGCTATACCGGAGGTTCTGGGTTCGATTCCCGCCCAGGACAAATGTTTGTGTGATGAGTACGATCATTTGTTCTGTGTCTGGGTGTAATTTATCTATATTATGTATGTATTTAGAAATATATAAGTATGTTTATCAGTTGTCTAGTACTCATAGTACAAGTTTTGCTTAGTTTGAGACTAGATGGCGTCGTGTGACAGTTGTGGAATATTATATTACAAATCTTTAAAGACTCATCCCGCTACGGTTTATAGCATCAAAAAGAACTCGGGTAAAATCGCGTGCCTCAGCAAGTATAACATCGTAAACCTCATTTCACAAATCCCTACTAATATTATAAATGTGAAAGTAACTCTGTATGTCTGTCTGTCTGTTACGCTTTCACGTCTAAACGACTGAACTGATTTTAATGAAATTTGGTACAGAGATAGAGTTGACCTTGAGAAAGAACATAGGATAGTTTTCATCCCGGACTTTTGAAGAGTTCTCTTGGAAACGCGATATAACCGACTTCGACGCGGGCGAAGCCGCGGGCGAAAAGCTAGTAGACTATAAAACTCGTCGCGAACGATAAGTATTATTAACAAGGTGTGAAGCGAGCGCGTCAGGCTCCGCGTCTAATCGCTGCGATTTATTTAACGAGCGCTGATCGCTGATACGACACAGCGCCATCTAGTGAACGAACACCGCAAACTTTCCTCAACCACCGACACTGTTAGAGGGAGATGGTGCAATACACGGCGTTTATATATCTCGCTCTAAAAACGACGGCAATAGTTCAAGAGCTGGTAGGTGGTGATGTTACAACAAATTGTATTAAGATTATAATCAGTTGATTTAAACAAGATTTCAGACGTGACTTAAGACGAAACTGAGAGCGGTAGATAAGAATTATAATGATCGAATCATAATTTTTTTGGTCCATATCTTTAGACATCATTACAGACAAACTTTCGCGTTTATAATATTAGTAGGAAGCTATACGTTATTGTTCCGAAGGAACTTGTGGCTAAGCTACTACAGCACAGATTATTTGATCACGGATTAAGCTACGCTTGATGCAGTCGGTACTTGGTTGGGTGATCATCCATGTCATAAAGAGTTCCTCCGTGATTCGGAAGTCACGTAATTGTGAGTCCCGGCTGTTATTCATATATCTTTGAAAGCCCGACAACCAGTCTAACTAGGGGATATCGTGTTGTCTGTAACTGGGTTGAGGAGGTCAGATAGGCAGTCGCTCCTTGTAAAACACTGGTACTTAGCTGAATCCGGGTAGACTGGAAGCCGAGCACAGCAACCATTTTTACCGTCGCCATGAGCTTCTCTGCAGGGACATGTATTAAAACGTGTATATTAGCGACATTTAAAGGCGTCTCAAATTTGAGCTATACTTAAATAACCATCGCATGTAAAATGCCTAACATTTTACGTCTAAATCAATAAAATGAAAGATCTTTTGTAGAATATATCTAGCAATAAATTGAAGCAAGCATAAAATTGTGTGAATAAGCTCTACCGTAAAACGATACTCAATTTGAAGTGGGGCTTAAACATCCGCGCAGAGTTATACTTTCCAGGTAAAGAAGGTATCTTTTTAATACACAAATGTTATCCAATCTTCGAAAGGACTAAACTGGTCTCTAACTGAACTGGGGAAGCTACGTTATCAACTTAAGAAAATTAACTGCAAATTATAATTAATAAACAAGTTTTAGGGAGTTTGTTGCTCTGTTTCTTCTCTCACAGCAAAAGCACTTAGGAAGCGGTGATAGTGGGCGAGACTAGGTGCTGTCCAATGTAATCTGACCTTCAGAAAGTGCTACTTACTAGCCTAATTTGAATAAATGACTTATGATTTTGTACGCTTTGCTAAATAAAGTGTCACGCGAAATGAAGCAAGACCTTGAACAATATCTTTATGTAAAAACAAGCATTTAAAACTTAAACAAAAAACATTACTTTAATTTTTTGGAATATTTAAGTAAAACCAGTTCTCTCAGTAGACTGCCGACTCTCCAACCACTGAGCCATCAGAACCATCTTAAACTAAACTTTTGCTCTTAAATAACAGTTAGTCCAATAACATCTATCCACTCTGTCACACACGCCATATATTGTATAGCACCGTCCCTCTCTACTCCGCATACTAATTTAATTAATTAGATTTTAGCTTTTGTTCAAAATTACTATTTGTATTAAGACTTAGATTTCATGAGACTAGGCATCGCCGATGGCTTCGTCTTTATTCGATCTCCGCGTAGGACAAGCATTTGTGTGATCCACGAATGCTTGTCCTGAGTCTGGGTGTCTTGTGCATGTGACGTGAATGTTTGTCAAACCCAAGAGACAAGGATTCAATTCCTTCCTGCGGGAGTCATATCTTTTTTTTAAAAATATAAAAATAAACATTGAGGTTAAGCAACGATTGCTAAGGTCATAAATATAACGGTGGTGGTGACCAATTTCCGGCAATTTTTTTTTTTGGATTTGTTTGATTTATTGACCGCTTTCTTTGTACACTTTGTAAAATGCGCTTAACCAAACCTCTCGAACTCGCTGTATCGCAAACAAAACCCCAACCTCGCAACCACTGCGCCACAGTACCTCCCCTACAACACAATTAACAATAATAATTAAAACTAACTTCCAAACTTGGACAGTTAACAACTAACTCCAAAGTTTAACTAATTACTTCAAAATTAAACTGATTTCAACCAATACACGGCTCAGCTTACAATGGTACCCATTATAAATGTATAGAAACCAGTGTATTTAGGACTGCTAACTATATTTTCAAAGGGAGAGGTCAGTTTGTACTGGTTTTAATGTAAGGTTTATGTTGAACTGGTGTTGTTAGACCTCCGTTATTGTTGATCGATCACAATAGCACTTGTAAGGGCTCAAGTTACCCTGGTTTGTTACATACAAGCTTATTTCGTTTACCGACTTTTCTAAAATAGGGTTTTCTCAAATCGTCTTATTTTTGTGGTGGTGGGATTGTCTGAAAGGGGTTTCGTGGCCCCGGTACACGACGGGCAAAGGAGATTTTAGTCAGTAGGAGTCTGCCACTGTCGAGTCTTCCTCTCAATCCTAAGTTGAAGGAGTCATTTTATGATTTCCCATCAGAAAAATGGGTTTTATTCGTCCAAAGAAAAAAAGAAAAAGAAGTAAGGTGTGATGTGATTTTGAATTAATTACACACAAGTTTTCAAATGTGATTCCCAAGTGTCTTGTATTCATTACGTAACGCGTTATTAGCGAATACTTAAAACTAAGTCCTCCTCAGAAAAGATAAAGCAAAAATAAATGCAAGAAATAATTGGTCACCAATAAATATAGTAACAAATGTTAATAAACTTAGATTTTTCTTTGTATCGTAAAGTTTTGGCAACAGAAAAGCGTAATATATGACAACTGTAACGGTCTAGCCACCAAGGTCCGCGAAATATAGCTTGGTGACCGTCGACTGTATTAATAGGCAAAACAGCAAAGTCTTAGTAATAAGGTCCGTTTTTAGGCCCTTGGTTACAAAACCCCAAAAAAAAAAAACTGAAAGACAGTTGAGAATGTTCTCCATTTTTACAATCGTTAATAACAAACTTATCTTAAAACCTAAAACTTTTCTATTCAAATGCCAGTGTACAACATTAATTTAACAATATTTCCAATTATCATTGATAATATACGCCTCACAGTCACTCGGTACACTCTATCGACCAGTATAAGTTGAGCCGCTTTCGCACAATGTATTGTGGGCGGCGCGTGTCTGATGACGTCACTCACATCGCGAACACTCGCCAATACCTGTGACTCTGTCTGTTTCACAATGTAAGGTTGAAACAGGTTGTGCTATAGAAAACATAATGGTTGACCATCGCAAGGAGGCAGCGGCCCATATTGCACCGAACTTTTAGAATTGGCTACTTAACAATAGAATATGAAACAGGTTTCATGTGATATCTTATAGGTAGACAGTCACTGTACACTACTTTTTTTCGTTTTGATATATAATCTGTGGATTACGAGAACCGAAACGCAGCGGAAATGATGAAAATCTATTAAATCAGTCAGAACAAAAAAAATTGAAAGAGATAAAGTTTAATAGATAGTAGAATAGATAGAAGTGATGTAACGAGTAAATTGTAATCATCCCTTCTGTAAGAATTTATGGAAAAATAAAAGATTTAAAAAATCTAAATACCCACGTTTTGAAATGTCATCCCATCAAAATTTTACCAAAATCGGCCGAACCATTTTTATAGTTGTAAATTGTCATCGGGTTTGAAGCTACCATGAAAATTTCATCCTGCTAGCTTATCGGGAAGTGCCTCAAAATCGAGTTGCAAAAATCCAACCGGAACGACAAACAAACAAGAAAAGTGAGTGTATAAAAACGTGAGAAAAACTAGCTATTACGCGCGGTTGCATAGCCCAACCGTCTTAGCAAAGTCACACTTCGACAATTGACAATTTTCCACGTTTCTTTAAATCATTATTGTCCCAAACATCCACAGTTAATTACATTTGAATCAGATCTCATTACTCCGCCCCTATAGTGAACCTTGAGGGCCTGTGAAGATATCGCTGAGCTCTCTATCTTGGGTCTCTCAACCCTCACTCAAAGCTGAGACATCTTTAACGTTTCTTGAAATTGAACTATATCTAGATAGCCGAGTGGCATAGAAAGGATTCAATAGGATATTTGACAAAATAATGTTGTTTTTTTTATCTCTTAAATTAAATGAAGGAGATGCAGTGATTTAAAATCTCCTGTGACGTCACTTACCAGTACATTTTTTAGTAGCAAGTGACGTTTTTAGCCCCCACTAACAAAATTAGGTGCTTTTTATATTCTTTATTTTTAAATAATGTGATGAAATAAAAAATAAGTTTTCAATAAATGTTAATCATTGTAACGGACTACACAGCTTCATATTACTAGATTTTGTGAAACCCAAGACACAAGGATCAAATTACTTACAGCGAGAGTTGCTAAAAAGGAAAGAAAAATGTATGGAACATGTATGGGGCATGTATGAGATATGTATAGGGCATGTTTGGGTTAAGAATGGGGCATTTATGTGATATGTATGGGGCATGTATGAGATATGTATGGGGTATGTATGTGATTAGTATGGGGCATGTATGGGATATGTATGGGGCATGTATGGGGCATGTATGTGATATGTATGGGGCATGTATGTGATATGTATGGGGCATGTATGAGATATGTATGGGACATGTATGTGATATGTATGGGGCATGTATGAGACACGTATGGCTCACCTCGAAGTTGACCTTCCCGCTCTGCTTGTGCTTGATGGTCTTGAACACGTAGTGAGCGTACTGCGTCGCGTCTGAACACACAAACAGATACATTGTTATTATTGTTATAGCAATATCGATCAGTTATATAAGAACAGAAGTGTGGAATTCCGAGATTAGCGAATATCATTAAAATTAATTCAATAGAAGTAGCAGCACATTTGACAAACGCGATATAACCGACCTCGACGCGGGCGAAGCCGCGGGTAGAAGCTAGTATTTCTATATGAAAGTATAATAATGTTATTACAATAATAGCGATATTCCGATAGTAAGTAATTGTTGTAACTATATTTATAACTACGTGTGTGCGACCAGGGACCGGCCGGATACTCATTGAAAGGGTTTTTGAAGGGGTTTTTTTAAGCGCTTCAAGAAAAAACCCTATGACATATGTTACACTTTCGAACGGATTACTGTAACCCTGTTCCGAACAGGTTACCCTTTACTACCCTGTAACACTGTAACAGGGTAACCCACTCCAACCTAAGACAATGCAATATGCACTCTTTATCATAGACATTAGTTTGAAAATAGTATAACCACGAGCGCACGTGACATCTTACCGCCCAGCGGCGCCATTGTTGCATTTACCGAGCGACTTGTAAACATGGAATAAAAATCATTGTGGATATGATCTTACAGTTTAATTTTGCTTGTCGCACTTTTCAAACGTTGTGATATATATTTTTCGTGTCTATACTTGTAGACCAGGGTCGATAATTTTTAAAACCAAAAAAAAAATAGTAGTATGAAACCCATTAGAAAAGGAGGGGAATATTATAAAAATGAAAGGAAAAATAATTTACGGGTGATCTGAGGTCGGGAAGGGGGTGGGAGTGACGTTTGAAGAGTAAAAAACGGTTTTTATCGATTTCCGGCAAAACTAAAATTCGTATCGAAAAAAGTCAAATGGCAAAGTTCTAAAAGAAAAAGATCTAAAACTTTTGTGTTTACATTTTTTTCACATAACCTCAAAATTTATGGGAAAAATCTAAAAAACCAAGATTGTGGTTTTTTATTTTTATTTAAATTTGGTGAAAACTTACTTTTTTGTGTCCCAAATACGCTGTAATTTATTTGATTAAAAATATTTATTTTTTCACCTTATTTTGAATTAATATAAAAAAACACTCTAATTTTCAATCGAAAATTCACCCGTCAAATCTTCTCAGAAAATGCAAAAAATGAAAAAAAACTTTTATTCGATTTTTTTTTAAATTATTATAAATAATTTCATCTAAAAAATTTGATCTCATTTTGTGTTCAATAGACCAATAATCGAGGAAGGTTTTAAGCTAGGTATATAAAATTACGCTGCAACTAATAGGAGCGAAGATTTAATGGAAAATGTGGCAAATACGGGGAAAAATATAAATCTTCGAGGGCTTTCGTTCAAAAATTCCTAACTTATATCTTCTAACCACGCGGACGAAGTCGCGGGCAACAGCTAGTTACCTATATGACGTTTCGCGCGTAGGTAGTTTGTCCGAGAGGCGCGAGTCGCGGCGCGACGCGTCGGCGATAGAAGAAAATCAGCTGTAGTCTTAGTAAAGCAATGAGGGGCCGCTAGGGTGCAAGTATGCAGCTCAAGTTTAGTGGGTAATTCAGGGTAACACGAATAAAAGCCTTTCGTGAAGGTAACCACTTCAAAGGGTTAAGTTATTGAAGGGGTTAACCCCTTCACGTGGTTACCATAATGAAGGTGTTAACCATTTCGCTGGGTTTCGAGGATGTAACTCGAACAAAAGGTAACACTGCGATATGAGTTACCCCGTGTACGGGTTACCCTGTCAAACGGCTTAACTCTAAAGTGGGGTTGTCCGGTCCCTGTGTGCGACCCTGACCGGCACGTGCAGGGCTAATATTAATATTATATCCGTAATAATCCAGTGTAAAAAACTATACCCTATAAGTAGAATTAATTGGTATGGATATAATGTTTGTTTAAATTAGGATTAACTAGCTGTTACCCGCGATTTCGTTCGCGTGGTATCATTGTCTGGTAAGTCAAATAAAAAGTGTGCTATGTGTTATTTCAAGCTATAGTCTATCTCTGTGACGAATTTCATCATAATAAGCTTAAGTTTTTGCGTGACAGAGTACAAACATCTATAGATTAGTATGCTAACAAACTTCATTGTGTGAGATATTAATAGCAAGGCTGGAGCACTTATTTTTAAACTGAGATATCCAATTTTGCGATCGAGATAGTTTGATGAAACTCCATACTATTATTATTATTATATGACCGAGTTCCACATCCTATAATGAAACGGTTATGAAGAGATACTTTCCTAGAAAGGAACTTTCTCTATTACAGGCAACTTCAAAACGATTGTACTCATTTTGATCAGATGATCATCATTTTATCTCTAAAGTAAATATTTTTTTTACGAGTACTGACTAATATGCAGGATACGTAAGCACTAGAACTACGAGTGGGACGTAGAGTCAGTAGAAATCTTATACTCACTGATGCTCAACCCAAAGCGAGAGGAGTCATTTAATGATTCCCCATCCGGGAAAAAAGATATGGCTTCTGGGACAAAACGTTCTGTAACCGAGACGCTGAAATCAAGTGTATCTAAAGTCAAGTGGGTGTTTACGTACCTCCGAGCGGGAAGAACTGGCAGAAGATGTTCTTGAAGGCTTCTTCATCCACCACGCCTGAGGGGCACTCCTGTAACAACACAACTATGTTAATTAACATTTTTTTTAATAATAATAATAATAAATCGTTTATTTGCATTAAACATGGTATACAAAGGTGTTAAATAGGTATATAGTAGGTACAAGCATGTTTAGCTAAGATGAACATAGCACGCAAATTTTTTAGGAAACTAAACTATTTATACATTAACATTTGTAATCCATAAATTCTTTTAAACTATAAAAATTACAATCACTTAACCATTTATATAATGCAATCTTTAATAATCTTATATTTTAATTACATTAAAATCAATACGTAGCAAAACATATTTAAAGACAGTAGGTTCCCCATATCACTCATTTTTTACCGCTTCCCAAGTACTCTAGTTGAGTAAAAATGGCGTACACTCCACAGCACTAAGTCATACGTTACGGGTAAAAAAACACAAACACAGCTTCCAGGCGAGCGTTCTAATACTTGTAGATTATCTGTGAATTGAATTTAAACTTTAAGGTATTCGGGCTTGATTTAACCCCCATTGATAATACGGAATGATATTTTGTCTGTATCCTGTAGCTTGTAGAGATCAGATATCCTCAACCAGTTATAAAAGATATATTTCTGCAGCTACGGAAGCGTGACAGAGCACAACATGTTGAATAGCTTCGTTCTTGCTAAAAGTTTTATTGCAAGAAGCGGTATTACCTCTGCCGAGGTTATAGTTCTGAACGCATCCCACACATAAAAACGAAATCTTTTCGTAGCAGGCAATTCTACAAAACATTTTTTTAACTAGCCGACTGTATCCCAATACTGGGCAAAGGCCTCCCCGAAATCCTTCCACGATTCTCTATTCTGGGCATCATGAAAACAGCCCGCGCGGTACGCGTCTCATTCTATTAATAATAATAATATTTCACGGCTTCCACACAACGCCATCTAGTCTCAAACTAAGCATAACTTGTATTATGAGTACTAGACAACTGATAAACATACTTATATCTAAATCCATACATAACATAGACGAACTATACAACTCATCACACTACCATCCAAGTCACATGCACATGTGTCTGGGTGGCCACACTGTACCTGCTTGAAGCCCCGGTACATGAGCTTGATCTCGTGCGCGGAGAAGCGCGTGGCCTGCGCGAGCGCGCCGGGCGGCTCGGGCCGGTGGCGCGCAGTGCCCGCGCTGTACACGGACTCCTCGCACTCCTCATCTGCAAGGCAAACAGACAGACAACGTTAGACAAGCATCAACATAATATATTTATCATGGTCATTAGATCTGAAGTAACAACTCGCTATGTCAAAGATGGTCACCCATCTGCGGTTGGTCCGTAGATGGGTGACCATCTTTGTCATAGCGAGTTCCTCCGTGTTTCGGAATGCACGTTAAATTGTGGGTCCCGGCTGTTATTCCTACATCTTTGACAGTCGTTACAGGTAGTCAGAAGCTAGAAAAGTCTGACATCCAGTCTAACCAAGAGGTGTCGTATTGCCCAGGGATAGGCAGTCGCTCCTTGTAAAACACTGGTACTCAGCTGAATCCGGTTAGACTGGGAGCCGACCCCAACATAGTTGGGAAAAGACTAGGGCGAAGAATTAAATAAATTATCAGCGATTTTTAATATTTTATACTATTTTTTTCTTAAGTTCCCCTATAACTCCCACCCATATGATTGCCTACACCAACATAATACTTTTTCCAAGAAGGTTGTATATTTCCATACACTACAAAATCACAATATAAGCCTCTAAGTGTCTGTCTTCACTATTCTATACCTACCTAGTCCACACTTACATACACAGAGAGACAAAGACGTGAAGTTGTAGCGAGTGAGCGCGTGACGTCACTCGTCGCTCACTTCACGACAGTGTGACACCCTTTGTGGTGTACACAGGTCTTGTTATAATGGACGCGTGAGGCGATGTGAATGAGTGACCGGTTTGGTAGAGCCGTGTGATTTGCTTTGTTTGGGAATATTTGAGGTTAGGATGATCGTTTTCTTAACAATGTAGTTTTTGCCAAAAATGTTTTGATTTTAGACCTAATTTTGTAGCTTAGATGTCATATGATAAACTTATGAACAATCAAGTATTTAGAAAGATAATTTTAAAAAGACGATCCAAAAAGGAAAGATCTTTTCTAAGGATTATTTGATATAATTAATTGCTTTATTAAAATCTATGCACTGATAGCCGAGTGGTATAGATCACCACGAAAACTCACTGTGCGTGCCATATCACAGGTTCGATCACCGCGTAAAACAGCTGGTTTTTCATGGCTTCCTCACCAACTCGGCCATCCGTGCAGACAAATTTATGAAAATGTATCTTTCTTTCTCTTTCACTCATAAACAACCGACAGGGATTTAGACAAAAGTTGGTACACTTGGTACACAGATAGTTTATAACCAGTAGTAATACGAATTATAGTTTTATCATAATTTTATGTTCCCGTTTGAATCATTTTCGACTTGTACCAGGCCTTCCACCCTCACACACAGTCTCCCAACACATCAGCGCTCTCAGCGTCTCGGAAGCTGCGCGGAGATGGACCCCTGAGAGATAAATGTGTTACTCGCTCGGCAAAGTGCACGCTGGTACTATGGACCTTAGAAGAACGTAGCTTTAAAGAAAACTAGCTTTTCGCCCGCGGCTTCACCCGCGTCGAGGTCGGTTATATCGCGTTTCCAAGAGAACTCTTCAAAAGTTTGGGATAAAAACTATCCTATGTTCTTTCTCAAGCTCAACTCTATCTCTGTACCAAATTTCATTAAAATTTGTTCAGTGGTTTAGACGTGAAAGCGTAACAGACAGACAGACAGACAGAGTTACTTCCGCATTTATAATATTAGTAAAGATAGTAGGTTGGTAGAGAAGAAAGGATTAGCTGTTGCCCGCGACTCCGTCCGCGTGGACCACAGTTTACAACGCGCAGTGGTTCAAGTTTAATATAATACTAGTATGAATTTTGTATATTTTAAGTAATGATTAATAGGTCTTTATTCACTCCCATTGGATACTCTTGACATTGAATTGTGACCAAACAGTTATTAAAAATATGTAGACGTTATAACAATTCATGAGCTATACAGCTTGGTGACAGACTTATGGACATGCCTTACAAATAAGGTTCCGTTTTTACTCTTTGGTTACGGAATCCTAAAAACTTAAAATAAAAATATATTTCATCGTCTGTCAATAAAAAAATAATATATCAATGTCAATTTATTTATAAGTATTGATTGTTTTAAAAGCAACTTTTACTCGCCCTTCAGTCAACTTTCAGCCTTATTAAAAGTACTTATTAAGTAAACACGGCTCCCCACACGTTAACAACTCCAACTTATTTATACTTTATATCAATAACTCTCTGAGAAGTTAGAAACCGCGATGACGTCACACACGCACACTCGTATACAAATAGGTGAAGGCTCACACACACACGCACATATAATTTTCTTCCCACGTTTTTATACACTCACTTTTCTTGTTTGTTTGTCGTTCCGGTTGGATTTTTGTAATTCAATTTTGAGGCACTTCCCGATAAGCTAGGAGGATGAAATATTCAGAGTAGCTTCAAACCCGATTGACCCGATACTGCAATTTGCAACTGTAAATACGGCTGGACCTATTTTGATTAAATTTGAATGGACATTTTTAAGGGGGGTTTTTCGTTTTTTTAAATCTATTAAAATAGTCTGCATTGTTAGAATGTAAAAATGTATCTACAAGAAAATTGAGAGTTTTCTCGAACGATATTTAGATTTCGTAGTGGCTCAGTGGCTCAAATACTGAAATTGTATGCACATAGTTGTAGGTTCATAATAAGTATAAACGTTGAAGTTATTTCTAATATGAATGTATTTCTTTTACAAAGTTAATTGTTATTGAAGTTAAATTCAAATTATAATTGAGAAGCGAAATTGAGAGGAAAACGGGCCTTTTAATGAGATGCTTGAAAATTTAAACTCAACTTCTGAGAGTTTTTAGCTTTTCTCATACAGATTCCTTTTTTTTGTAATATACCAGACCACTACAGATTACCCAATATATCTAATCCAATGTGAAAAGATATGCAACACAACATACAATTTTGTTCTCTTGCCATAAAAGGAAAGTTTGCCCAGCAGTGGGCACGTTAGTCTGCCATAAAAACTTATTTATTCGCAAAATCTATTTAAATAATTTTAGATAAAATCTCGTTCCGATGTTTAAGAAACCTTTGCCCGACAGTCAAGTACCAATCTTCAAAAAAAACTCATTAACTTACAAAATACCTCTTTACCAGACACCTCATAATTATAGAAACAGGAAAATATCCTAACAAAATGACAGTTCAGGCGAGACATCAAAAGAAAAAGCAAAACTCTTACAAAAAGATAAAATGTTTACCTTTTACAATAGCATGGTGTCAAATAAAAGATACTAGACACCTACCAGCATCTGTTAGAGTAAGATAGCACTGTGCGAAAGAGATGGCGCTATACGCAGTGCTATGCGCTGTCCTGCTTTATCAACTACATATCTATACTTGATACTAATATATAAAGCTGAAGAGTTTGTTTGTTTGTTTGAATGCGCTAATCTCAAGAACTACCAACTGAAAAATTATTTTTGTGTTGAATAGACCATTAATCGAGGAAGGTATAAGGCTATATACCATCACGCTGCGACCAATAGGAGCGGAGATACAATGGAAAATGTGGAAAAAACAGGGAAAATTATTCATCTTCGAGGGCTTCCGTTCAATTCCTTACTTATATCTTCAAACCACGCGGACGAAGTCGCGGGCAACAGCTAGTCTACGTACATACCTGTAGCAGGTACAGGCTCTGTGTCCAACATAGTGTGACATTGTGTAACGAGGGCGTCTCATTCAGTCATTCACTCGTTCTCCGTTCACTCCATTCACTTTCATTCATGGATGTCAATGTGACGGACCATTGGTTGTAAAAGGAATATAAATATACTAGCTTTTGCCCGCGACTTCGTCCACGTGATAGTAAAAAATCTTTGTGTTTATGATAAAACTGAAAAATATTGAATAAATAAACGACTGATATGTTTTAGTAAGTCGCATATTTGATTTGGTAATCTTTATTGTAGTTTTACATTTGTTTTTAGTCGCTTCAGATTTTTTTAAATGTAGATATGAAACTACAAAACCTTGCTTAAATGTAATCCCTGTAAAACTTGGCTAGCATTTTCATTATGTTTTGGAATAAAACAAAACATTTTTTTAGTCAAACGAAAATACTTTTATTAGTTTTATTCATTACACACAAATAGGTTTACTCGAACCGTTTTTTGTCTCATCCCCTTGTTAACGACTTATCAAACTATGAGTTTGTCTCACACCACCAAACCTCCTACTTTGAGTCAACCAGTTTGACTAAGTCCCTGCTCTAATATTTATGAGGTGTCATATATCTGGCATGTCTGGTAAAGCCTCTAATCTTCGCAGCCTCTCTCCGCGGACCTCACTAAGCTATGACTTATGAACAGGAGTTAGCGATAGGAGGAAACATTTTATGTTATAACTAGTTAGTTTCGCGGTTTCACCTGCGTTCTTTTGAAGTCATTATTCTTTTGGCGCGATGTAGGAAAATGATGGGAGTGATATTTTTTAGGAACGGTGGATTTATTCAAAATTATGTAGTATTTTTTTGAGGAAAAATAGAAAATGAAACTCTATTAATAAGCTTCCACGTGTCCGTCTTTCAACAGACTATATCTCATGAACTGTTAAATCCAAGCAGTTGAAACGAATTGAATCAAGAAGAAAATCGTTTTTATGAAACTCTATTTAAGGGTTTAAGAGAAATCGCTTATCAAAATAAGCAATCAGTTAATTCTTATCGCATTTATAACTCTAAAATGCATAACGTTAATGTTCTTAAAACACTTCAACATGCAAAATAATAGATTATAAAAATCTAAATACCCACGTTTTTAAATGTTTATGCATTGTCATCGGGTTTGAAGCTACCCTAAAAATGCCAGCCTGCAAGCTTATCAGGAAGTGCCTCAAAATTGAGTTGCAAAAATCCAACCGGAACGACAAACAAACAAGAAAAGTGAGTGTATAAAAACGTGGGAAAAATACAAGAACTGGAATCAAACTCCCAAACCACGAGACTGTCACTACTCCACACAACTCACACAACAACTTCATTTCCATTGTCTCAATGCAAAACACATTATTTGTTAAGAAGTTCTCCAAGCGAAGTAACTAGACGACTTCGTAAATACATGCACATAATATCTTGCTGAAACCAACAACTTGAAGTTGTGTGTGAGAGAGACAATGCTCTACGGTTTTGTAGTGCGCTGTCCCGCTTACACGAATGCAATTGTTTTACTTTAAGAGCTGTCATGGAGTTATAGAGAAAAAGATGGAAGTGAAAGTTGGGATGTATTTGTGTCACTATTAGGAGGTGATGATCAACCTTAATTTGAATACCTCTCTGATTCTCTTCGCATTTTATTGTCTGTCATATTTTAAAAATCTTTTTAAATGATGATTAGTTTTTCGGTTTTAGCAAGAAACATGTATATGGTTTACAAAATGGAACTCATTAAATTAAGTTACAAAAACATTTTATTTTCTGATCATACATACACAATAAGGCGGGCCAGTCTCGCTTTTTCCCTTTTATATTTAAAAATAATGATGAGAATAATGAAAAAAGAAAATACAACATATCAAAATAAATCCTTAACTATAAGCATTATAATAGTTATACCTAGGTCTCAACATCTAACACTAACAAAACCCTCCAAAGTCTTAAACCGACAAGCCAAACTCACGTAACTTTTCGAACAAATCATCATTCCCCTAAATTTCAAAATCAGATTCATTTCCTATTCTAATGCGTTGCTATTCTAGAGGCAGTTCCCTCTTCACCTCTGTTCCATGTTAAGCGGTAGTTTGTCAAAGGGAACAAGTCTGATTTGCAATGCAGCGGCCGCAGAGGATTGCGTTTGACTATTCAACAGATGGCGCTTTTAAAAATGGGTGGAATGACGTCACGTGACGACTTTCAGTAACATACCACTGCAGGTCTCTCAGTGAGAGTTTACTCAAAATTTTTAATACTAGACGACCTCCGTGGTCGAGTGGCGTACGCATCGGTTTCAAGGTGTCGCTAGCTCTGAGATACCGGGTTCGATCCCCGATCATCATCACGCAAATACGGCTGAACGGATGAAATTTGGCATGCATATAGCCATTGACATGGAAAAGAACATAGGCTACATTTTAACCCGATTTTTTTAAATATTTTAATAAGGAAAATTGAAAAGGTATTTAAAAGCTATAAAATCACTAAGGGGATGTATTTCGATGGAAAAGGGGACCAAAGAACGCTGTAAACTGAAGTCCACGCAGACGGAGTCGCGGGCAACAGCTAGTCATTTATATATCACCTATTGTAAGAGCATTCTTAGAAATAAAAAACATTCACCTTTATACAGCTATTATTTGTTCTAAATAACAAAATTAATGTCTAGAAACGAAATCTAATAATTAATAAACCAGTATCACAATAATAGATCGCGGTCGGCCTCGGCGCGACCTCCAGACTACACTAATTGATGCCCGGGAATAGAACTCGGGACCGCCTGTTGTTGTGAAACAAAAGCGACGTTAAGTGCCGCCGGGAAACGCCGCGGGGCACAACTAGTTGTACACATGAGGGTGGATACTGTCTTATACAGGAATACTGAGGTGTTTGAAACAAAGGACTTTTTTTGTAATCCCTACTAAAATTATAAATGCGAAAGTAACTCTGTCTGTCTGTCTGTTTGTTACGCTTTCACGTCTAAACCACTGAACAGATTTAAATCAAATTTGGTACAGAGATAGAGTTGACCTTGAGAAAGAACATAGGATAGTTTATATCCCGGACTTTTGAAGAGTTCTCTTGGAAACGCGATATAACCGACCTTGACGCGGGCGAAGCCGCGGGCGAAAAGCTAGTTTTGAATAAAATAGTATTTCATTTTTTTTCTTAATTCTTTTTTACGTGTTTAAATACGGAGGGAAACTGATTAAATAAACAATTCTTCAAAAAAAAATCAACGGAATACCAACTTTGTCATAGCGAGTTCCTCCGTGTTTCGGAAGGCACGTTAAACTGTGGATCCCGGCTGTTATTCCTACATCTTTGACAGTCGTTACAGGCTTGAAAAGTCTGACAACCAGTCTAACGTATAATCGTGTTGTCTATAACTGTGTTGAGGAGGTCAGAGAGACAGTCGCTCCTTGTAAAACACTGGTACTTAGCTGAATCCGGTTAGACTGGAAGCTGACACCAACATAGTTGGGAGAAGGCTAGGATGATGATGATTGTAGGAATATCATTCGCCTCGAGGCCCGGGTGCCTGGTCACCGATACGCTACAGTTTAATTCGGTCACGAGCGCGGCTGCCTTTGTCTTGTTTAAGCCGCTTGTAATTGGACAGTTAAATAACTGAAGCAGTTACTGTCTCCACTAGTTAGGGACACAGTTAATTTACTATTTACTTGTAATTTGTTGAGTGTACTTGTTAATTTAAGACGAAAATAAGTTCTATAACTTTTGGGAAATAGAACGAATTAATGCAAATACGATTTAGACCTAAATTGATTGTCTGTAATAAAAGTGACAGCTTTTTAAATGACAATGAACCATAAGAAAAGTGCATGATAAGCAGAACTTAAGCAGAGAACATGGATTAGTTTATTTCATTACTAGCTGTTGCAAGTCCGCTCGCTAAGAATACCTACTAATATTATAAATGCGAAAGTAACTCGTATCTGTCTATTTGTCTGTCTGTCTGTTACGCTTTCACGTCTAAACCACTGAACTGATTTTAATGAAATTCGGTACAGAGATAGAGTTGACCTTGAGAAAGAACATAGGATAGTTTTTATCCCGGACTTTTGAAGAGTTCTCTTGGAACGATGCGTTAATCGACCTCGACTTGCGGGCGAAGCCGCGGGCGAAAAGCTAGTTGGTTATAAACTATCTGTGTACCAAGTTTCGTCTGAATCCATTCATTAGTTTTTGCGTTAACGAGTAAAAAACATCCATACTCCATTCTATAATTAACCATAAATAAATATTGATTAACACAATCTCAAATAGCAAAAATATTCACAAATTCACATTAATAACCATAAAATTACAACTCGCTACTCAAACAGAATAATTAATGAAACTGATACAATTACTTGCTCCTACCAATAAGCAGGGCCGGATTCAGGGGTCCAGAGGCCTCGGGGCAACAAAGGAGTAGAGGCCCCCTTGCCCCAAATTATCTTCCAAATAAAATGATTAATTATGACGACCTCCGTGGTCGAGTGGCGTACGCACCGGTTTCAAGGTGTCGCTAGCTCTGAGGTCCCGGGTTCGATCCCCGGTCGGGTCAATGTAAAAATTCACATTTCTACATTGTCTCGGGTCTGGGTGTGTGTGGTACCTTCGTTGTATCTGAATTCCATAACACAAGTGCTTTAGCAAATTACTTTGGGTTCAGAACAATGTATGTGATGTTGTGTGCATTTATTTATTATTATTTTGTAGGTAAAAAATGGCTGTAGCTAAAAGCAAAAAAAAAATATCAAAGAACAGATGTTTTTTTTCGAAGTCTCTATTGTAGAGCCCCCCTGGTTGTGGAGGCTCCGGTTGCCCTCCCCTAAATCCAGCCCTGCCAATAAGGATTGCCAACATAAAGTGTCCGGACGAATGTTCTCATAAATTCCATTTACGAAGCACTAACTATACAATTACAAGAGAAACACAACAATACTGGAACTTGTAATTGTTTGAAAATAACAAATTTATGAACAATAAACATACTCTTATACGCTGACGCATCACTTTAACGTAATGACTGCACGGATAGTCGAGTGGCTGAGGTCAAAACGACAAAACTACTGAGCGCGATGTGTGGCGAGTTCGATCCCCCGCAGGACAAGCATTTGTGTGATCCACGAATGCTTGTCCTGAGTCTGGGTGTCTTTGTGTATGTGGCACTATGTGGGTTAAATATTTGTAGAGTTATTTTTAATATTTAGGATTAGCTTACTTAAGCATTCAAATTATATTTGGTCTGAAATCAGCTATATTTTAAATTTGCTATGTTGGGCCCTTAAGGCTAGCTTAGTATCCTTATAGATGACCTAAGCATGACAATAATGTATATAACTCGTCCATTCCCGACCTCAGTAACAAACGGTTGCCACAAGATTTCCATGTCGCGTGTTTTAAAAGTGTTTGAATAATAAAATTTTCAGTTTAATTAACTGCCTTTTTTAAAGACAAGTATGCGTGGCCGTATAACAGTACCCAAATGAGTAAAATCGGAACCCGATTCTGATTCCTGTTGATTCTTTCTGTCTACCAGTTTGTCCGTCCATCACTAGGCTGTATGTTAACAACTATGCTAGTCATATCTAAACAGTTGGAATTCGTACAAATGAAGTATTTCTGCCAACACAACAAGAAATAACAATACTCAAAATTGAGGTTAAGTAACGTTTGGTACAATAATAACTAAGATGGGTGACCAATTCTCTCTATAAATATATTTATCTTAAACTTTCTTGTACGGCATCATACGTATATTGAAATGAATATTTCTAAGTATCTGTTTCATGTAATAATCTTTGTTTCTTACCCTCAACAGCTTTCATACCCATACAGACTTTAATAAATCACATCCATGCGTAGCATATGCATGTATTCATGGGTTACTCGCACAGCATACTATATATGCGTCGCATATCATGGCAAATAACATTGAAAGCGAATGAACATGTTTTTTACAAAGATTCAGATCCGTGCTCCGAATGTAATAGGTTTAGTAGTGATGTGACACGCCGGGATCGCGGTGAGATACTGCGGGATTATACGGATTGATAGCCCGGGATCCCGGGAGACGGATGTGCGGTTTCATAAACCTATTTGCATGTTGAAAGTGAATTTGGTGCTGTAGGTTTGAATTTAAATAATATTTAATTTGAATGTAGTTTTTTGGATTTATAATAAGATACATTTAATCCAGGTTGAGTTATTTTGTAAACGAATTGAATCAAATTAATTTATCATCATTTGAAACTATTCAAATAGTTTGGTTAGTGTCGAATTTACATTCATTTTGGATCAAAAAATAACAACTTTTTGTTATTTTCGACCGATTATTTCAGTTATTTCATATTTGACCGAAATTTATTAAACTCTGAAGTTTTATTTAAAGTACTCTAGAATGCAATGTACATAGTATAAAATCATTTTGTGAATTCACACCTAGAGCAATATTGAAGTTTGGATATTGGCTGAACTAGTTGACTTGAGAAAATCACTTTTTTTTGTATCTAACACTGCTGGCACTCAGAAATTGAATCCTATTGTCGCGAGAGATTCAAGTTACACTTTCCAAAAACACTTTTAAAGCTTGCCTTTTCCCAACTATGTCGGGTCGGCTTCCAGTCTAACCGGATTCAGCTAAAAATCAGTGTTTTACAAGGAGCGACTGCCTATCTGACCTCCTCAACCCAGTTATAGACAACACGATACCGCGTTCGATTGGTTGTCCGACTTTGACAAACTCCTGACAACCTGTAACGACTGTCAAAGATGTATGAATAACAGCCGGGACCCACAATTTAACGTGCCTTCCGAAACATTCAACAACACATGATTAAACATGCATTCGTGAATCCCAAAAAATCTTATATTATTCGGGGTTGGAACGCGCGACCATCGCTCACTGCTTATGTGAAGTAATGACGTCTACCACTCGGCTAACCGTGCAGTCAGATTAGTTTTCAATTAGGGTATTGAATTCGACACCTACATACTATAATGTCAAACTAGTGTTAGTAAACTTAAACATATCGACTATCATCGGTCAAGTGCGATTCGGTTTCGACTCGCACTTGACCGGTGATAGTCGATACAAAGGATTTCGTGATAATAGGTTGTAGTGAAACCTGGCGGTTGAGTGAATAACAAATTTATTTATCACTCTCCAACAAATTTAATACCTAAATACGTTACAAACCTTTCTTAGCATCCATTTTTATTTTAATTTGTTGTGATAGTCGTAGCAAAAATAAATCATTTACGAAAATTTCTTCTTAATAGCTATCACCGTTCATGAGTTCAGCCTGGTGACGGACGGACAGAGAATGACCGTGGATCTTCCATTTTTAACCCTTCGGTTAATCCCAAATAATTGGTCAATTTTTTTATTTTTTTCATAATAATAATATGATATAAATGCGGACAACATCACATACATTGTTCTAAACCCAAAGTAAGTTGCTAAAGCACTTGTGTTATGGAATTCAGATACAGCGAAGGTACCACAAACACAAAGACCCGATACAATGTAGAAATGTGAATTTTTACATTGACCCGACCGGAGATTGAACCCGGGACCTCAGAGCTAGCGACATCTTGAAACCGGTGCGTACGCCACTCGACCACGGAGATCAACGTTCCAAAGTTACACAAAATAGGTTTTTGTGTAAGTTTTAAAATTGTGTTCTAAAGTAGGTCGTCAAGCCTTTAATATTATTTATTCTTGAGTTTTGCTCTTATCGGTAATAAAGTTGGAAATTCAATAAAGTTTAGAAGTTAGTTTCCATGATTTAAATATTTCTACAGTTTTTGTTGAAGAAACTTTAGCCCCAGGGGTTCTGTATACTATTTTTTTGTTCGTTTAAATACCTTAAGCAGATAGAGAGACATTGCCTGCGTTGGGATCGAAGCAACCCGTCTTGCATACAAATCCATGCATTGCAAGGCCATCACGATATTTTTTGTATAGATGACGAAATTCGACTAAATTAAATTTAAATTTACAAAAAAATCGATTATCAAAAACAATTAGCAATAAAATTACCATTTACATAGCTTTAACGAAAAAATCCTATCTAAACCTATTGAAAAACCATTAAAAAACTCGTTTGAAACTAGTCTAGAAACTAATTTGAAAACCAATGAATACCTAACGAGTGCAAGAACACATTCTTACAACGTTCCCGGGATAGTGCGGGGACAACGTGAGCTCATCACTAATCCCGGACTTTCGCCTTAAGCTTAGTGCCGAGAGCCGCACACCAAACGACTTTACATTTTTATTTTTTCCCCGGGTTAGTGTGGGGATTGATAATCCCGGAGTCTTTGCTTGGTTAACAGAATGTGTGCGGGTTTAGTGGATTAACTGGTTAAATTACATTTGTTAAATAGGTTTTAAAGGATTTTTGAATATTTCAGCAAACATTTTTGTCAAACCTTTCAAACCAGCTGCATAAAGCTTCAAGCATGTCTGAATGACCCCAAAGCTAAGATTTTCCCTCCCATGGTTTGAAAGCGTCACAAATTACCTTAATAATGGTTTTTACGTGTTTTCGTATTAAACGCGGCCCTTGTTTGATTGTTGTACAGTCACGAACAGAAGTTTATGAACAAGAAAATTGTACAAATATACTCTTATGTATGTACTAACCATACTAATATTAAAAATTTAAAAGTATCTCTTTCTATCTTGCTTTTTCTCTAAAACAACTGTACCTATTATGATGAAATTTAGCCTGAGAAATTACGTAGGCAAAACCTTTTATAAGGGGGGTCAAGTTATAGTTTAAGTTTATCTAAAAATTTCAACAATTTGATAATTTTGAGTGTTATCTAGATTTTAATAACTAGATTAGATTAAATTTTCACTTAGTTAGCCCTGCCACCTCCGCGTCAGCTCATGAGTGAGGACTCTAGTTGGCTCTAGTCGGGCACCCCCTATAAATACGTGTGAATGAACTGTTGCATCACTTAAAAATATTCTAGAATCATTCCATATAATTGTGATCTCAACGTGGAGTATAACTTTTGTCGCTGACTGTACTATTAATGACAATTTATAAATACAAGTGGATTTGTTTTTGTTTATGTGTTTGCTTTAATTTTTGTAATGGCTGTGTCCCGGGAGAGGGGGCGGGAGGGGGGGGGAGGGGGGGGGGTTATGGGGGTAAAATAAACAAGGAAATTGGACCATTTGTATGGTTTGTTTTAAAAACAAAAGCTGTTGAGTGTTGGTACTAAAAAGGCGCATGGAAAATATCTGAAGGTAGCTTGGCACGTATAGAGTCATTATGATGTATATTCATAGCTAGTAGCTGTTATTAATGTTTGGAAAACAAAACATAGGGATTAAATTTGTTACCGACTTATCAAAGTCATTTTTACGATACTGTTTACAAAGAATAAAAATGAAAACTTTGTCTACCTATCTATTACCATGATATATCTCTTAAACTGTAACCGCTATAAACAGTTGCAAATTTTACGGAGGACTGACTTAGATGTGAGGTTAAGCAACAGTTGCTACGGTCATAAATTTGATAGGAGACTGTGTTATTTTGTAAATTTCTCCTTTTAGCATAATTCGCATTTCACAGTTTCATATTCAACTACAAAAAAATTTCAATATTTCACATAAAATTCACTCACAACTCAGGTAATAAATATTAATTTATTCACATACAGCAATCAGTGATAAAACAGTAACAGCCTCGCAATCACGATACATGCCTATAGCCACGTAGTGTTGTACAGAGCGCGGGATTCGGAGCTTTTCAATCAAGTCACACATTTTAATTTTCCATTTCAATAATTTGAGAGATGAATATTACGGGATCGTGAGTTCCCGGGGGTGTGCATCACTGTGCAAGTCAGAGGGGTGAAAAGTAATTTAATTATGTTGATGTTTTTAAACAACTGAGTATGATGATTACTACTAAACTGTCTATGTAGGTATTCTACTTTTTAATATTATAATTTAATGTATTTGTATTTTTAAAGATTTTTTCTTAAGCTCACCTGTTAAGTCTACGACGCATTTTTTTCCATTATAATTAATAGATTTCATGAATCTAATAGAAATACCCATGTTTGTAAAATGTCAGCCCATCCAAATTTTATCATGATCGGTCGAGCCGTTTTTAGTTGTAAATAGCATTTTCATCGGGTTTGAAGCTACCCTGAATATTTCAGCCTGCTAGCTTATCGGGAAGTGCCTCAAAATTGAGTTGCAAAAATCCAACCGGAACGACAAATAAACAAGAAAGGTGAGTGTATAGAAACGTGGGAAACAAAACTTTGCCTTAACTCCTTCGTGTACTAAAAAAAAAGAAATTCCTCGCAAAATCCCGGCATTGCCCATCACTATTACCCCAGAGGGGGTTAGAGGGTTACTCCGTACATCACTTAGGGCAAATTAGTAAGGACGGCTGCAGAACGCGCCGCGCTGCATTACGATATTAAACCGGGCACTCAAATACAACGGCAACTTAAATTTAAGACGGTGTTAAATTTTAATCTGTCAATACTTAAAATGATCAAGCTTATTGATGATTTAAGGTGTCTATAAGCAGATATTTACATTTTTTTTAGTACGGTTTACTTTCGCGTACTTGTCGAGATAGCCCGAGTAGTTTCCAATCCAGATTTTAAATGAATAATTGTAAATCTGCGTAAAGGAAGTTGGAACATTTATTTATTTTAATAACAGTATTTCAATTTTTGTATGAAGAATATTTTCCATGAAATATACTTTTTTAGTATGTATTTTTAAATTGTTCAACAAAAATATTTCGTTTACAAGTTATTGTTGAATGTAGTGACAATGTAAAACAGCAATATCTGTGTGTCGTGTGTCGCCGCGTATACTGCAGTAGATTACTAAGTGTTAGTCAGTAATATAGACATATTATTATTGTTCAATTGTGTGTTATTATTTGTGATAGTAGAGGCTGCGTTTGTGTGTTTAAAGTGTGGTTAAAAGTCATTGTAGTTTACAACATGTTTAAACAGAGCTTAGGTTTATTTGAAACACATGAAATATGAGTTGAAGTAAATTAATTCCGTAATTTTAAATAAATTGGTCTCTCTCTATATAATTTGACATTCAATAAACAGACTTTGTAGGAGTGAACATTTATTTTAAGATTAGCTTAAGGTTTTCTTAAAGCAAGTTGTTGAGATCCATTAATTATTTATATGTTCATAGAGATAATGATTGGGTGTAAAAAGTAAAAACTTATTTAATCTGTTATTTATCTACACTAATATTATAAAGAGGAAAACTTTGTTTGTTTGATTGTAATGAATAGGCTCATAAACTACTGGACCGATTTTAAAAATTCTTTCACCATTCGAAAGCTACATTATCTACGAGTGATATAGGCTATATTTAATTTTGAACAGAAATAGGGTTCCGTAAGATATTAGGGTTTTTCTGACACAAGGTGTAAAAAATCAACCAAAAAAGTTACTTATTTTGCGTACCCTGCCTAAGCTATTAAAGATAGAACCATAAAATGTTCTAAGTAATTGTAGATATTATAAATATCTACAAAAAAGTCCGTAACACACGATACCTATCTATGTCAAGTGAGGCACAATAACCATTTTTTTATTGAAAAATCTTGATTTTTTTGGACTACTTTTAAACGCGTTTATTTTACTTATGCTATTAATCCTCATCAAAATAAATTATTTCATCACTAAGTACAGTTAATGTAGATAATATTTGGTCTTTGAATGATTAAAATTGGACGTTGGACAATTAAAATATATCGATTTCCATTATTACCAAGGCCTGGTGAGCGTGTATATTTTGTTACCAGAAAATAATATAACGTCAAATGTCGTGTATAGAGAAGCTCTACAATAATAGCTTAAGTTTTCTATCCTAAAACAACGGGTTGCACTCCGGGGCTTAACAACTAACATCCACAGAAAGAAAATCTGTTCAGCCTGCGGATAGTGACTGCTTCGTTGATGTTAGTGTCGGTGTCTGTGAATTGACCTGGGAATCATTTTGTTTGCTGACCGTGTCTTTCCTGGGTAGGCTTTTTGCAGCGGTAACCGACATCTACGCGGGCGGAGCCGCGGGCGGCCGCTAGTTGTTTCATAAAACAAATATTAGATTTCTTTTGTACCTATTTTTTCATACTAAAAATCTGTTTAATTTTTTTGCCGAATTATGATGTAAGAATTCGCAAATTGTTAAAATAGAAGAGCGTGCAGCGCATTTAATATAATTTTATATATTTAAAATTGCGGCACAAAATAAAAAAATCATCATACCTATTCTAAATTCCACTCTACCTCACATTCACATTATACTAAAACTGCATCCATTACAGTTACCACCAATATACATACAACCCTCTCTAAAGTGTAAACTCCAACGCAAGCTATAATATATAATATGTTACCGCGTCGCTAGGTAAGGATGTTAGCTTTAAATCTCAGCTATTCATTATTTATGAGTTACTAGCTTTTCGCCGCTGCTTCGCCCGATCGATGTCGGTTATATAGCGTTTCCAAGAGAACGCTTCAAAAGTCCGGGATAAAAACTATCCTATGTTCTTTCTCAAGGTCAACTCTATCTCTGTACCAAATTTCATTAAAATTAGTTTAGTGGTTTAGATGTGAAAGCGTAACAGACAGACAGACAGAGTTACTTTCGCATTTATAATATTAGTAGGGAAGTAGGGATGTTACCGACTCGCTGGGGAAGGACATTAGCTTTAAATCTCAGCTATTCACAATTTATGAGCTATCTCATAGCTTGTGAAAATACCCAGCGATAGTTTACGAAGCGACTGTCCTTGTAACTGTAGGTTACATAAATGGGTATATTATATGAGGTCGCAGGTTCGAAAGCTTTCGCTAAAGTTTGGTTATTTCAAAGTTTTAGAACCCTGTTGGCGATGGTGACTGTATTTTATATTTCTTAATGATTCCCCCATTGAGGAGTTTAATTTTTGTGTTGTGCGGAGTTTAGCAGACATTCGAGTCACATGCACGAATAAAACTAAACTCAGGACTAGCACTTGTAAGCGGGGATCGAACCGGTACTGTACGGTGAGTTTGTCGTGGTGACCTCAACCACCTATATGGTGTATTTTTATTCGCGTTTATTTTTTGAATAAATTACTAATAATACAACCAGCATGTAAATATTTCTATTCTGAAAATAAATTTCCCAGTACAAAAAACTTTAAATATTTACAAAAACCGATCTAACCTCATCTCAAATTCTAAACTGCTTCCCGAGTCAAATAACAGTGAAAGCCTCTTAATCTGTGGCATCTGTACACAGCCTCCCTCACTAACAGCTGTAACATCGAGAACAATTCACTGAAACCCGTTGTAATGTCTTCACAAACGGAGCAATAAAGACCCTCGTAGCCTCGTAGCGTCGTAGAACGTAGATAGCCGCTACGTGCGTAGCCCGTAGCTCGTAGCTCTTAGACCGTGGCGATGGGAGTATATTATGCTATAAAGTTTTTCTTTGGTGTTTTAGTGTAGGGTTGGCGAGTCTAACAAACAATAATAATGAGTGGTGGAAATATATTTTTATTTTGATTGAAAGGAAGTCTGCGTGATACAGTTCTCATTCATTTGATGGTACGAACGATTTTCAAAAATAATTAAATGATACATAAATGCTCAACCTAGAATACATCATAGATTATCACAAGACAACGAGTAAAACCGAGGTCTTGGTTGAGCTATAGTGTTCTGTTTCCCCTTAGTAAAAGTAATTATCACCACCAAAACACAAAAAAAAGGTATGAAATTGTAAAGTTATATTATATATGTTTAAACTTTTAAACTATACAATTTTATTTTCTCGAGTGATCTAGCCACAATCTTTAAATTATGATTCTAAGACATTTGTCAGCATCCCAACAAATACCAAATGTAATATATTCCAGTATTCGTGTCACCCCACAACCACAACGCGACACTAATTCCTGCGAACACTCTCACTACTTAACTACGGTTTAGAAGGCTCTACACATTGCTACGACGCTACGACGCTACGGTGCTACGGTGCGTAGCCGGAGGCTGTTACTGTAGGCTGTAAGTGTCGGCTGTTTGCTTAATTACACAGCATTACAGTCGGAGTAAAATAAAAGGAAAGTTTCTTCTTACATATTTAATTTACTTCTTAAAAGATGAGATTTTTTAAATTCTAGCAAAAGTTTTCTTGCTTTTTGTTCCAAAGACAATTTTGCGGTTAAACAACCTTTTGTTTATTGCTAAGTTATTGCTTTCAGCGTCACATTTGACACAAAAGGAAAGATTTATTTTGGACAAGGTAGAGACGATTGGGTAGGATTTTGCCCATATATATGAATCATTTATTTAATAATTTATGCAAACAATACAAGAAAAAAGTCGTAACATAACAAAATAACATGTGTAAGAGTACCTACTGGCATATTTCTGGCGAAAACTCTACAAGTAGAACCGCGATTAGAGAAGTGCTTGATATTGTAAGACAGTGGTGTGCGGTATAATAAATGCGAATGAGAAATTAAAATAACTATAACATGTACCTAAATACAAGTATATAAATAAACACATACAGATAGTTAATTAATTCAGTGTTTCGGAAGGCACGTCAAATTGTGGGTCCCGGCTGTTACTCTACAACTTTGACAGTCGTTACAGGTAGTCAGAAGCTTGAAAGTCTGACAACCAGTCAACTGTGTTGCCCAGATAACTAGGTAGAGGAGGTCAGATAGGCAGTCGCTCCTTGTAAAACACTGGTACTCAGCGGAAACCGGTTAGACTGGACGCCGACCACAACATAGTTGGGAATATGCTACGATGATGAGATAATTAATGTAATTAAATAATAAATATTTTTACGCTTATTACACATGAACAATGTACACTGGCGGTCTACATAATTAACCACTATATTAAGGAATAAATTAATAATTAAATTATTATTAATAATAATTTATTTGACTCTATGTAATGAAGCTTGTATCATTTTAACACTAAGTATATATTTTTCATTTAAGTTTTAATTGACTATCATGAAAACCTTTCCAATAATCATGAATTCCTTTCAGTAAGACTTAGTTGAACAGGTTGCCTTAGTCCTAAAGTTATCTCCTTAGTTATTGTGACGAGGGTTAACGTATCGTGACCGCTGTAACAGTGAGGTATTGTGAAAGGTCCCGGGTTCAAACCCAGAGGAAATCAAGATAGACCCGCGTTGGTCTGGGTGTGAGGCAGACTGTGTACAGTGAATGCTAAGTTACGGTTAAAGATATTTTATTTCTCAAAAGAATTACAAATTCACTTATAGAGAAAACATATGTTAGTGCAAGGCAATTTATCCACCAGCAAGCGTAGATAAAAACTATAACAAAAAAAAAATGTATCTTAAAACTAACATCACAAAGTACTTTCACATAATATAAATACATTTAGCACGACAATTAAATAAAACAGCAAACAAATTAGAAGAAGGTAGGTTACATTCAAGAAATACCACAAAAGTTGAGGGGAATTGATTTGATTATGATTTAATACGACTTCTGTATGGAATATAAGGCTTATGTCGAGAAGTATACACAAACATTCAAGACAGTCGAGACTCAGGATAAGCATTCGTGGATCACACAAATGCTTGTCCTACGCGGAGATCGAACTTAGAGGGTTAAGTGTGATGACCAATATAGCAGTCAGGGTCACTGATCACTAGACCAGCAGGCCAGTCAAATGTTTTCTTGATTGCATGATATTTTTTTCGTATAAACGTGAAATAACTATTTTACGATAATACTTGCAAAAACAACCCGTACCTATATCACTGTGAAGAACATACGTCATTAACAGTTTGCATTGTACGTCATGCCCACAGCTGGACTACTCCTTTACCCCAGCAGAAAGAACCAAGGATACTCCAATGGCACATAAATATATCAGTTAAACCAACTACAGTTATAGTAAGAACTGCAAGCTCCCGCTGCGGTTTATTTTAACTTCTCAAGGTTTAACTCACCCAGAGGCTACTAACTACTAAGCTACATCCATCTTAACCCCGTTTACATATAACTTGCATTAACTTATACAACTCCTAAACAAACGGAGCTGTGCCACAACTAGTTAAACAGTCTCGCGTGGCTACAGTGCTACGCGCTACGTCACGTAGCCCACGTCTACGTGCTACGAGACTCGTAGACACAGATGCTACGAGTAGTAAATGGTAATATTAACGAGAAAAGGTTTCATAATCGTGAGGATTTGGGCATTATTTCATACTAGCTGTTGCCCGCGACTTCGTCCGCGTGGTTAGAAGATATAAGTTATAATTTATACCTGCTTTCTATATATCTATCTGCCTTCTATCTATCTTGTAGGATTCAGTCAGCGTTTGCAATGTAAGCGCAAAAATGTGTTTTTTTACGACCTCATATTAGAAACCTCAAAAATTGTAGCCTATGTGTTATTCTGATGTATAAGCTATATTGTGGTAAAGTTTCATTCGAATCCATTCAGTAGTTTTTACGTGATAGAGTAACAAACATCCATACATCCATACTTACAAACTTTCGCCTTTATAATGGTAGTAGGATAAGCTTCTAAATACAGTACTTTTGCTATTGATGTGCGACTGAGCTGTGGTGATTGCCTTCTATTTTAATAGGTGGCAACACATTTGTCGAAATTACTAGAAACCGTCACTGGTCATCATCATCTTCAATTCAATCGAATTTCGGTCTGGTTTGATTACTCTGAGCATAAATAAGGATATTTCGATAATTTCCATTTAAAATTAGATAATTATGAATGTTTTTTTTCCTATCCAAAGAAAAGAAACGGAACCCTGTTATTACGTCTCTAAGGCTCCTCTTTTAGGCTAAAAATAATTTTAAAAGGAAAAATGCTAAAACATGGTCTTAGATGTGATGAATAACTTTTTCCTTCAGCCTATTTTTAAGATCAACAGTCACTCTCTCGTTACAAGATAATTACTTCCATGCTTTTTATAATATGTTAGGATCCTAGTTAAACATATAAAGCCTCCCGTTATAACGGCAGTTAACGTAACCGCGCAGTTAATTAACAGTCAGCCATCGCCCGAACAAGGTAAACATACCGAACTAGGATAATGTTTGTCTAGGTACGTCACTGTACAGGTCAAACAGAAGTACAAGTGTCAACAAATGTTGTAACTGACTCTGTTCTGAGGTGTCATGAACATTTTCGTAATTTAATTCTCGTTTTGATCGATTCGAAAGAGACCTTTCAAATGTTATGAATCTAATTTTAATGTCGTTTCAATATATATTTTGTTGTAGAGACGAATAGGTAGGAAAACTTTTAAATAAGTCAGGCTTCTAAAAATTGAGATTTAAAATAAAAATGTCTTAAGTAGAAATACGTAAAGATTTTTAAGTAGTCTTCAATAAAGATACTGTTTTAAAAAAAACGAATGACAAACAAAAATAAATGGCATAAGTATGTGTAATAGGCCCAAAATTATTCTACAAAACAGTTTAAAACTCAATTAACAATCAATCTGAAATGACTCAATTTCTTCTATCCCACAGTTGTCAAACCCTGTTCCTAATTCCATATTTATTTGACGGCCTCCGTGGTCGAGTGGCGTACGCACCGGTTTCAAGGTGTCGCTAACTCTGAGGTCCCGGGTTCGATCCCCACTCGAGTCAGTGTAAAAATTCACATTTCTACATTGTCTCGGGCCTGGGTGTTTGTGGTACCTTCGTTGTATCTGAATCCCATAACACAAGTGCTTTAGCAACTTACCTTGGGTTCAGAACAATGTATGTGATGTTGTCCGCATTTATTTATTATTATTATTTACATTCCTACTGCTTTCTCTACACTATGTCAGTAAGGGTGTTTACACACTATACCACATAACATGTGTCGGTGTGCGCGGGGGTTAATGTTGACGGTCTGGTCTTATATGCAATAAGTTACTGAGAATATTGTCTTAACTTGTCTTAGATATTATAAGAAACAGAGAAGGGAACTACTAGAGAAAAGAGAAGAGGAGAGAAAGGACATAGGCTATCTGTTACTTGATAAATAAGGTTGTATCTGGGGGCAATAGGAATCATAGTGTGTATGAAACTTATGTTCGGGTTGAACTTTTTTTTTTTCTCTAGCCTACTGTGTCCCACTGCTGGGCAAAGGCCTTCCCCAAATCTTCCCACGATTCTCTGTCCCGGGCTTCATGGAACCAGCCCGTGCGGTAAACGTTAAGATCATCTCGCCACCGCTTCCTAGGACTCCCCTGGCGACTAGGTTTGGACTATGGCTTCGAAGGGTGAATGGATTTTGAGGAAACTTTGCTTTAATCTAGGCTATATTTTATCCCAGCATTCTCCAGAAAACGGGAAAACGCTATAAACTGAAGTCCACACAGGCAGATTCGAGAGCAACACAATAATTAATTATAAAAATACAATTATAATTATAATAAAAAATCATACTCAACAATTTATCTGAAAATTCCTAATTTTATTATTATCATAAATTCAGTCAGGGTTCGTAGTCGCGTGTCACGTGACAACAGAGACCGGGCGTGACGCGTGACGCGGGACGTGCTGGCTGTCCCGCCGCCGAGATTAAACGGAAAATATAGGAGCATCCGAGTATTGGAGGGGAGTGATGGATAGCTGATAGCAATAGTTATAATATTGTTGATAAATATGGAAAATAAAAAGGCAAACGATTTTTTTTTTCACTTGTAATGAATTGCTAAAATAAAGTTATGGAAGAAGAAGACATGTTGCGCCGACCCCAAATAAAAATAACTGGGATAAGGGCAGGGGAACGATGATGATGAATAATAAATTGCTGAAAATTTGTGAGGATAAACGTTTATATGTTATTTGTAAATGCGCGTCATTTGAAAAACTGAATACAATAGAATAGAATATTCTCTATCGCACGTCACATAAATACAGGATTGGATCAAATAAATAGTTACATGGTGCCACTATGGGCGGTCTTACAAAATACGTGGATAAAGATTATGAGATCTTTTTAGTGACCCTCTGGAAAATTTCATCGTGTTCATTCAGTTCATTGTTTAGGGCAGTCAGAAGGAGCATGCCGGAGTTCTAGCGGATGCAAGGGATCAACAAAACATCTATTTGCGAAAGCGTTCGCAATTACGATTAGCGATTAATTTTACAAGGTGTTTTGCGCGATTATCCGTATTTTGTAGGTCAACACTTCAAACCCACTGAGCATCCCGTGTCCCGGGTTCAAGCCCCGCGTAGGACAAGACTAATGTGATCCACAAATTACTGTCCTTAGTCGGTGCGGTAACCGTCTAAAAATCTCATTAATAGCTATGTTTTTGAGGTCTGGAAAATAATTGTCGTATTATGATCAAAAATCTTAAAAAATATATCAACAATGAAGTAACGTCATCTAGAAGACTCTGGTATGCTTATCCTGCTCCGGGACAGTTACAATATGTAGTTATCTCTGTAAACACTAACTTGTACAAGTCACAGTACACAACTATCTTCATTACGAGCGAGAGCAAATGACCTGGTTTAGGGTGACCATTAATGTAACATCACTGTAGGACAGGTTTTACCAGTGTGTGAACGATTGCAACGCATTGCCATACACCGACACAAAAACGCGGATGACGTAGCACGGCGGTTCAGGTTTAGTCAGTAAGAGTCTGACACTACCCGTTCCTTAACCCTAGGGGGCGCGTTCCACGTTTTACAAAAAAAACCTGCTTTATTGAGAGAGTCACATTGGTACTTTGCCTGAGTTGGGATTGAACCCGTACCTCGTGCATACAAATCAGAAACAACTCCACCAACTATCCTACTTACATAATATATGACTTATTTTCAATTCATAACAAAAAAAAACCCTCCACATCTTTAAAACAGAAATATCCCACATTATCACCCACACATGGTCACCCTACCGCAGTTACACAGCGGTTACAACATAACCTTACCCCCACAGTTAAGCGGAGCAGTTAACTACAGCTATTTAACACATAGTTGAAATGTTAAACTTTCACATGACTGACGTTATTCGACAAGTTTCAGTAAGTGCGGGTTTGATTCCGGGTTGAGATATTAACACGACAGTGTAAAGTGTAATGATTTTGGGACTAAACTGAGTTTAATTAATGTATATTTAGGATTGACACAACATTACATGAGATACGATTTTTTTTGCAGAACCACACGCAAAGACAGTAAAACAAGCAATTGTATGACCCACGGATGGCCTTAGCATGTCTATGCAGTCCCAAGACACAAATTTAAAATTCCTTAATGCGGGTGATTACTATTTATTTAAGTGGCATTTTATTAATAATTCTAAAAATATGATTTGGGGTAACTGTAAAACACAAAAGCTTTGATAGAAATAGGTTTAAATGTCTATACACAAACACGCTTATTTATATCACACAGAAATACGATCAAAATTTACCATAATTTAATTAATTTTGAATTATTAGCACGAAAATAAAATAAAACAATCGTTACAAAATATAAAATAATAATTCTCTAACAAAAAAAATACAAAACCGCCTTCAAATAAAAAACTATTTAACCACACTTGATAAAATGATGTCACCAATTGACATCTCTTTCACGATCAACATTAAAAAAAAGCAGCAAAATAACTTATCCAGACCAAAGTTCTTAAAACACAAAAAAAACGACGAATTGACAACCTCCGTCTTTTAAAAGTCGGTTGTAAGACTGCAAATACTCACACGAACCTCTAGGGACACAGCGCATCTGAAATTAACATTTAGACTAGTTTTCCAGCGATACCCTCAAGTATTCTAGATACATTGTCTAAACCTAGACAAACTATCCCTACTATATCTATACTCGATACTAATATATAAAGCTGAAGAATTGGTTTGTTTGTTTGTTTGAACGCGCTAATCTCAGGTACTACTGGTCCAAATTGAAAAATTATTTCTGTGTTGAATAGACTATTCATCGAGGAAGGGTTTAGGATATAAACCATCACGCTGCGACTAATAGGAGCGAAGATACAATGGAAAATGTGAAAAAACAGGGCAGGTATAAATCATAACTTAGATCTTCTACCCAAGAGGACGAAGTCGCGAGCAACAGCTAGTGTATTATATATTAATATTATAAATGCGAAAGTAACTCTGTCTATCTGTCTGTCTGTTACGCTTTCACTTCTTAACCACTGAACCGATTGTAATGAAATTTGGTACAGAGCTAGAGATGACCTTGAGAAAGAACATAGGATAGTTTTTACCCCGGACTTTTGAAGAGTTCTCTTGGAAACGCGATATAACCGACCTCGACGCGGGTGAAGACACGGGCGAGAAGCTAGTGTAGTTATATAGTCCCAGACAAGACAAATGCTTTTAAAATCCTTCTCGCATCTAAACCCGGTTACATTCGGACGATGTATCTTAAGATAAATGTATCGTGGGACTGTCGGCACTGTAGCAAGATATATGTATGAGCGGAGAGCTATCTGTATGTATTTCTGTTTTCGTTGCAACGAAACAGTTTTATTTTGTAATTGTGCTGTGTTTTCCCTGCAATTTTTTTCGTTAAATGATAATGATATGATATGTTTTTTCTTGCTCTACCCTTTTTGTATAGAGTGACAATGCTTAGGAACTATTTAAATTATCTTAGTTTTTAAGGTTATACACCCAAAGGGTTAAAACGGTTTGTCCGTCTATCGCCAGTTACCAGACTGTATCTCATGAAACGTGAAAGTTTTACAGTCGACATCTAAAAATTAAAAACGGTGTTAAGTAACGGTTGTTACTGAATTAATATGTATTTATTAGATATTTGTACGGAACCCTCAATGTCGCGAGTCCGACTCGTACTTGACCGCTTATTTCCTCGTGTTTTGCCCAACTATAGGACATTCATAGGCTAATAATAGTACTACACGAATATAACAACACAAAAACCAGTAAATAAAAAACAAAACACATTCGTATTGATTAGTCAATTATGACCTATCCACACACCAACCTCAACGAGCGCCGCTTAACTTTATAGATCTACACTTTTAGTAAGCTACTAAATCAAGCAATCACTTTCACTATGCAAATATATGACAGAAGTACAACTCTACCGCGGGTGTAGTGTGGTTTAAACCACTCCCGCATAAATTAATTTCATCCTTGTGTCGCGAGGGGTTAATAAAATTGGGCAACACGATATCCCTTATTTAGACTTGCTAGTAACGACTGTCAAAGATGTATGAATAACAGCCGGGACCCACAATTTAACGTGCCTTCCGAAACACGGAGGTACTCGTTATGACAAATATGGTCACCCATCTACGGACCGACCGCGTCAATCGTAGCTTAACCTGTGCTCGATCAACTTGTGCAGTTATAGCTTAGCCACGAGCTCCACCAATGTCGGTTTCAAGGTGTCGCTAGCTCTGAGGTCCCGAGTTCGATCCCCGGTCGGGTCAATGTAAAAATTCACATTTCTACATTGTCTCGGGTCTGGGTGTTTGTGGTACCTTCGTTGTATCTGAATTCCATAACACAAGTGCTCTAGCAACTTACTTTGGGTTCAGAACAATGTATGTGATGTTGTCCGCAACAAAATAAATAACATAAATCCAACTCTCTCTCCAACTGATCCTTCTGTTATTTACATTGTATATTGTCCTCGCTGGGGGTGGGAGGGGTGGGAGTGGGGTTGTACTAATGGTAGACGTCGGAAGCAATTGCCTGATTGCCCGCTGTACGAGCTATAGCTGTGTGGCCACGAAACCAGCGGGGAACTGGTGAAGCTAATTTTATGTTTAGATAATCTATACTTCTATACTAATATATAAAGCTGAAGAGTTTGTTTGTTTGTTTGTTTGAACGCGCTAATCTCAGGAACTACTGGTCCAAATTGAAAAATTATTTTTGTGTTGAATAGACGATTTATCGAGGAAGGCTTTAGGCTATAAACCATCACGCTGCGACTAATAGGAGCAAAGATACAATGGAAAATGTGAAAAAAGCAGGGCAGGTATAAATCATAACTTATATCTTCTACCCACGGGGACGAAGTGGCGGGCAACAGCTAGTTTTATTAATATACCACAATTTGCGCACAACGCCATCTAGTTTCAAAATATGAAAAAGCAGAAAGGTAAAATACTAAGGCCTGGCTGTATGTCCGTCTGTCACCAGGCTGTATCTCACAACGATGATAGCCAGACAGTTGAAATAAAAAGGAAGTATTTTATTTTAATTTTAGTCTAATAGATTTAAGGGTCCAGAGCCCTCGGTGGAGGCCCAGGCAAATTATTTTCCAAACAAAATGAACAATTTTGTAGGCAAAGGTAATAGCGAAAAAAGTATTATATCAATGGAAAAGATGTTTACTAGGTTTACAAGTTGAAATTTTAAAGATGTTATTTTTCCGATGTCTCTATTGTAGAGGCTCCCTGCTTGTGGGGGGCCCCGGTTGCCCTCCCCTAAATCCGGCACTGATAGGAGGTCATACAGATTGCATTCAATCGCCATTTTTTTAATTAATCCGATTGGTTGATACCTTCGTGGTTACCACAACAAACCCACAGTTATGGGTCGCGGGTTTGGCGATCCACGAATGCTTGTCCTGAGTTTGGATGTCTTGTGCATGTGACTTGAATGTTTGTGAAGGCACTAAACGATTTTATCCTTGTGTCGTGGGAGGTTTCACAAACATACAATTCACATGCCCAAGGACACCCAGACTCAGAACAAGCATTCGTGGACCACACAAATGCTTGTCCTACGCGGGTATCGAACCGGCGATACGTTGCGCTCAGTGAGTTTGGCGTGGTGACCTCAACCACTCGGCTATCCGTGCAGTCGTATTTATTTAGCCGTAGTTATCAATATCTTATATCAGATACAATCTTGTCATAATATATTTAAACTATTCAGTTCCCTCTTATTTCGTGGCCCCACAATAAATTCAATCGATACGTCAAAAATAGAGCTGTATTAATAGATAGTGACACCTTGACACTAGCTGTCGGCTTAGTGCCGGATAGCGGCACTAATAGTGTCCGGAGTACCGGCTTAGTGGCGCAGTACACAAATACAGGTGCATTTTCAGACGAACATGCTTTGAAATAAAAGAGAGATTTTTGAAAAATACATTTTCAAAATTAAACGTTACTTTGTGATTTATATCGAACTTCAACCGACTCGTAACCCAACCCCTATTAATACTGAGGTTCCTGAAAAGTATGTATGTCCGTCTGTTACTAGATAGTTTCTCATGAACCGTGATAGTAGGCAGTAGACATTTTCACACTTATTGCTTATATGGTTACTATCTAATAACAAAGCAGCAACAGAAACACAACATTTATAAAAATACAAACTACGAATCAGAATCATGAGACACAGTCTAGTGACAGTCAAACATACAGCAGACCTCAATATTACATTTTTAAATATTAGATACATGATCATAAAATCTAATCTTTTCATCCTCGTTTTCTCGACATTACCTGCAAGTACCTACTTGTATACGCTAAATACAGCCTAGTTCCTGAAAACTCTACTGAAAACACATTTATTTTCTTTTAAAGCCGCCCAAAGAAAACAGGCATGAATGGGGTGAAAAGGCGTTTTGAATGGACCTTGTATGAGTCGTGTGTTGTGTGTGTATGAGACCATGAATGTATAGCATAGCATTTGTGTGTATGGATAGTGAAGAGGAGCTCGTGGCTAAGCTATAACCGCATAAGTGAACCGATCACAGGTTAAGCTACGAAGCGGTTGGTCCGTAGATGGGTGACCATCTTTGTCATAACGAGTTCCTCCGTGTTTCGGAAGGTATGTTAAGTTGTGGGTCCCGGCTGTTATTCCTACATCTTTGACAGTCGTTACAGGTAGTCAGAAGCTTGAAAAGTCTGACTGCCAGTCTAACCAAGGGGTATCGTGTTGCCCAGGTAACTGGGTTGAGGAGGTCAGATAGGCAGTTGCTCCTTGTAAAACACTGGTACTTAGCTGAAACCGATTGGACTGGTAACCGACCCCAACATAGTTGGGAAAAGGCCAATGAGTGAAATAGGTTTGTACGGTGATTTTGAATATAATGTGTGTGTAACTTGAAAACAGTGAAGAAAAAAGGGAATTTTTATATTTTATGTCTAGTTTCGTCTTAGTTTAGTATGTTTAACTGTTTTGCCATATTTACGTGTTGAAGGAGCCAAAACCACAGTTTATTTAAGATTTTGTCTGTGAAGTATTGGTGAAAGATCGTTTTTATGTATTGGTATAACATTGGAAGTAACTAATTCTAAATTTTCCAGCCAAATAGTAGCAAGTAAAAAGAAAACTTAAATCTATAACGAATTAGATAATTAAAATGAAAAACACATTAGAAACCGCAGAGCATACCTAGTACCTAACTTCAACACAAACATCTTAACAAAACATTTTAATATCTTCCTCCCCTCGCTTACCTGCCAATAAAGATTATATTCATTGAATCCAGTATAATACGTTACACTCCCCCATTTATAAGTTGGCACACTCTGTGTAAACATATCAATAGTTTAGGTTTTAATTCTTTGAGAACCGGTATTGTTTGCGATTGGCAAGGTACAGGGATCGATTCCCGGTTAATACTAGTCTATATAATATTAATAAATAAATGCGGACAACATCACATACATTGTTCTGAACCCAAAGTAAGTTGCTAAAGCACTTGTGTTATGGAATTCAGATACAACGAAGGTACCACAAACACCCAGACCCGAGACAATGTAGGAATGTGAATTTTTACATTGACCCGACCGGGGATCGAACTCGGGACCTCAGAGCTAGCGACACCTTGAAACTGGTGCGAACGCCACTCGACCACGGAGGTCGTCATAATGGTTTACTCACGCGTATTTAAAACTTGCCCGACTAGTTTCGGACTCAACCGAAGTTTAAACGAATCGTGAGCGGTTGCCGCATCAGCTCATTAAGGACTCCGGTTGGGTCTGAAACTAGTCGTTCGATCCATAGCCCATGATTACAACTAGTTTTAAGCTTATTATAAGATCTGCAAAAACTTCGGCCTAGCTTTTTTCCAACTATGTTGGGGTCGGCTTCCAGCCGTCTAGATTCAGCTAAGTACCAGTGTTTTACAAGGAGCGACTGCCTATCTGACCTCCTCAACCCAGTAACCTGGGCAACACGATACCCCTTGGTTAGACTGGTTGTCAGACTTTCAAGCTTCTGACTACCTGTAACGAATGTCAAAGATGTAGGAATAACAGCCGCGACCCACAATTTAACGTGCCTACCGAAACACGGAGGAATTCCTTATGACAAAGATGGTCACCCATCTACGGACCAACCGCGTCAAGCATAGCTTAACCTGTGATCGTTTCACTTATGCGGTTATAGCTTTGTCGCATTTGTAACACTCATTATGGAGTGCAAATAAATATAATATGAATATAAATAAATTTGTAGGTGAACCCGCATGACACAGCTAGTATGAGCTCCACCCATTTCACCGCAAACAGTACTTTCTATAAATCAGAATAAAACCTCTTTTTATTGAAATCGAAGCTTAAACCGATAAAATATCGAGAGATTAAACGGTGCAATATATTATACGCAGCTATCTCTCTCGCACGTATGTATGATTTGGTGTGTGTAAGCAAGATAGAAATATTTGTGTTGGTATGCGAATTTCAAATTGAATTTAATTTATTTTTATTCGTGTTTAGCGTTATGTATGGGCTCTGTTAGAGCAAGATAAAGTTATATTACTGCTAGCTTTTCGCCCGCGGCTTTGCCCGCGTCGAGGTCGGTTACATCGCGTTTCCAAGAGAACTCTTCAAAAGTCCGGGATAAAAAACTATCCTATGTTCTTTCTCAAGGAGATTGACTCTGTACCAAATTTCATTAAAATCAGTTCAGTGGTTTAGACGTGAAAGCGTAACAGACAAACAGACAGACAGCTGGAGATACTTTCGCATTTATAATATTAGTAGGGATATCTATACTAATATTATAAAGGGGAAACCTTTGTATTTTTGTATGTTTGTATTGAATAGGCTCAAAAACTACTGGACCGAGTTCTCTTGGAAACGCGATATAACCCACCTCGACGCGGGCGAAGCCGCGGCCGAAAAGCTAGTATACATATATTTCATATAGGTACTATATATTTATCAAACGGGACAATATTTTGCGTCGCGCGCGTGACACGTGACCGTTTGTGATTGACGTCACGTCACCGACACACCGCCTGAATAATATACTGGCGGGAAAGTTGGAATGTGGGGTGACACTAGCCCACTGTTGGGCAAACATTTGTGTAGAGAAGGAACAAGTATTAATGGTCTAGTTTGGGAAAACGTTCTGTCTAAGTTCTGAATAGTTTTATAAGGTCAATACAATGACTTTTCACTTTTCGTGTTGGCATAATGCTTAAGAGAGTAGGAATGGTTTCAAATTTAATTCATCGGCCATTGCAAATAGCAGAACAGGGGCCCTGGAGGCGTGGTTCAGACTTGTGTTCAGAGAGAAGTTATATCTGCATGTTACGAAGTTATATAATTTAGAGAAATTTAGAGGAGGGAATGATATTGTTGGATAGTTAGAATCATTTTGGTTTAGTACTTATAGATTTTACTAGCTGTTGCCCCCGACTTCGTCCGCGTGGTTAGAACAAATAAGTTAGGATATTTGAACGGAAGCCCTCGAAGATGAATATACCTGTTTTTTCCACATTTTCCATTGTATCTTCGCTCCTATTAGTCGCAGCGTGATGGTATATAGCCTAAAACCTTCCTCGATGAAGGGTCTATTCAACACAAAAAAAAATCAATTTGGACCAGTAGTTCCTAAGATTAGCGCGTTCAAACAAACAAACAAACTCTTCAGCTTTATATATTAGTATAGATATATAGATTTCTAGTTAAAACTTTAAATAGATGGGTTATATTCATTTAATATTAATTTATACTGGAAATAATATAATATTCCACATCTTGCACACAACGCCATCTAGTCTCAAACTAAGCAAAGCTTGTATTATGAGTAGTAGACAACTGATAAACATACTTATAAACATCAACGACTAAATAGATTTTTCCCACGTTTTTATAAACTCACTTTCTTGTTTGTTTGTCGTTCCGGTGATATTTTCTAACTAAATTTTGAGGCAACTCCCGATAAGCTAGCAGGCTGAAATTTTCAGGGTAGCTTCAAACCCGATTACAATGCAATTTACAACTATAAAAACGGCTGGACCTATATCGATAAAATTTTAATGGAGTGACATTTAAAAACATGCGTATTTAGATTTGTTTAATCTATTTTTACTTTTTATACCCATTCGTTAACCTTGTCGTAAACATTTCGTGGTATGGGGTCTCGTGGTAGGGGGTCTGACCCAAGAGAGCCAAGTTAGAATTGTCTCATGTTTAACATAAAAGTAATATTTTTTGTTTTCATATTGTTTTTGTTCAAAAGTTTTCAGTAATGTTGTTCGAGGGTCCATTTTTCAGGAAAATATCGTGAGGTCGTATTGAGGGTGTTTTCAGGTTTTTATAGCATTATAGTATACTAGCTGTTGCCCGCGACTTCGCCCGCGCGGGCTTCAGTTTGCAGTACAGCTAATACTATTGTCAATTGGATTTGATATTGACGTGACCGTCGGTAAAACAGTGCACAGGAACTTTATAACTGATCCGCTAGATGGCGCTGAAACATTTTTTAAATTTTTCGTAAATACTTTTTTTCTTTTTAATAAAAACCATCCTATGTTACTTCTAATATATCCAAGAATATGTGTACATAATTTTATGATGGTCGGTAGACAGTTTTTGCGTGAAAGCGTAACAAACTTGCTTTCATATTTATATACTAGCTGTTACCCGCGATGTCGTCCTCGTGGTTAGGAAATAAAATATTTTCTCGTAATTAATGGTAGCCTATGTGTTAATCCAGGGTGTCAGCTAACTCCATACTAAATGAAGAAGTTTAAAGCAGTTTTTGCAATCAGAGATATGCGATGAGTGTCAGAAATGTAGCTCTAAAGTATACCTGCAGGCGCCTACCATTGATATAGATCCTGAGAAGATTACCGTCGAAAAACTGTTAATAGATATGAACAAGAAGCTGGAGATTATCTATAATCTAGAGAAAAAACTTGACGATCTCACGGATACTGTAGATTTTTATGCCGAACAATACCAGCAAATGCTGGAATTCAAAAAGACTGCAGAAAATAAAATAAAGGCTATAGAACAACGGAATGTATATCTTGAAAAGTGCAATGCGGCTCTAGAAGAAAGGGTAGTTAGCTTGGAGAAGAAAGAAAAAGAAAAAAGCATAGAAATAGCGTGCCTGGAGAAAAATAAAGAAGACGAAAACATACAAGACATAGTCAAGGACGTTGCCGCAAAGTTAAGTTTGAATCCAGAAGATATAGAAAGTGTTGAGAGGATGAGCTCACCAACTACACCAAAATCGGGGGTAGATCGACCTCGCCCGGTTGTGGTGAAGCTGCGGTCGAAACAGGCTCGCGACCAGTGGTTGCAAAAACGAAAATATCGCATCACGAATGGAGACTTATATGGCAACAACAATAACAACAGAATTTACATAAATGAAGACTTAACTAAGGCCACGAGATTGTTATTTTGGGAGACCAGAAACCAATTAAAACACCTATATAAGTACATATGGACACAAAACTCCAACATACTTGTTAAGAAGAGCGAGAACGAAAAGATTATTCGTATTAAATCAGAAAACGACATAAAGCAGCTATGCGACAATAACAAAAATGTCCTTGAACATTTCTAGGAACTTGACGACAACGAAACACTCTGCGCACACTACGTGATTTCCAAAATTATAAAATTCGATACTTTAAACTTGGATACAACCGATATTGAATATAATAGATATGATGATATTAATACTTGGTCTAAACAATTCTCAAATAAATATATTAACATAATACACCTGAACATAAGATCTATGCGAAAACAATTTAACCAATTGCTTGTCTTATTAAGTCATTGTATAGTCAACAGAACAATAAGTGTCATAGTTCTTACAGAAGTGAACATAAAAAGTGAAGAAGTTTCATTGTATAAAATTCCGGGATATATAGTATTTCCTAACACCAGGGAGGCAAGAAGAGGAGGTGGGATACTGGTGTATGTAAGAGAAGACTTGACTTTTACTACAGTAATGCCACAAATAGCACTAAAAGCAACAGAATTGACATATGGAAAACTTACAAATGGAACAGAACTACACACATAATGGCTATATACCGACCACCAAACAAAAACAAGCTAATATTCATTGCGGAATTGGAAGCCATACTGAAACAAATTCCATTTTCAGAAGAATTATTATTAATCGGAGATGTCAACATTAATATAAGTCAACATACAGACACGAGTCTAAATGCTTATAAAATCATGTTGTGTGAAAGCGGCCTGCAAAGTGCAATACCTACGACCGAGGCGACGCGCGAAGCGATCGTGGACGGCCGGCTGAATTCCTCGAATATTGACCATGTGTGCGTGCGCGCGGGCCGCGGCCGGCCGCTCGATGCGCGCGCGCACTTGCTAACTTGTACCCTATCCGATCACTATATGGTTGGAATTAGCTTGGCAAAAATCGGTGAGGTATCCAATAATAATTTTAAAATACAAACAATTTTAAACGAAAAAATGGTTCGCGCTAGTTTAGAAGCAGTTGATTGGTCAGAATTATTGCAAATTAATTGTCCTAATTTAATGTATGAAAAACTACACAAGATTTTTGATGAAACATACAATACATGTAAAATAGAAATAATAAAAAAGGAAAAGAGAATTACGCAACCTTGGGTAGATAGTGAACTCAAAAAAAAGTTAGAATATAGGGATTTGCTTTTCAGGGCTTGGAAATCTTCACCGAATAACATGAATAATAGATTAATATATACAAGATACAGAAATAAAGTAAATAAATTAATAGACATCGCTAAAAATAGATACAGACAGCTTGAGATAAAGAATTGTAATAAGAATTCTAGAAAAATATGGTCTAATATAAATAAATGGATAGGTAACCCTAAAACTAGCTTAGATAGTGTTATTTTAAAATACTTAGGGCCAACAAATACTGTTTATAATATATGTAATAAGTTCTCTCAAACCTTCACTGGAGAAATATTAAAAATTAAGCATAATTGCAATAACAATTTTCTAGATAGGAGCTCATATGTGAAGCCAATTAATATGTCTTTTTATTTTAGAAAGGTAGATGCAAGCACTATAGAAAAATATATAAATAAACTAGATTTTAATAAAGCACCTGGAATAGATAGAATTAGAGTACAGGATATTAAACAAGTCAAAAAACAAATAAGCCCAGTATTAGCGAAATTTATAAACATGTGTGTAGATAAAGGAATGTACCCGGATATTTTAAAGAAATCTATCATACGTCCTATATATAAACAGGGGAGCCACATAGACTATGGCAACTATAGGCCAGTCGCGATATTATCTGTATTAAATAAAATAACAGAAAAAGTAATTGTTAATGAAATAAGTAGTTACTTAGAACAAAATAATATAATATCAGAAGCACAGCACGGGTTCCGGCGCGGACGCAGCACCGCCACCGCGCTCACGCAGTTCACAGACTACGTCAACAACAGTCTCAACGAGGGTAAGTTTGTTGCTGCTCTGTTTATTGATTATAAAAAGGCCTTCGACACTCTGGACCACGAGGTGCTGCTACGAGCAATGGATGAATGTGGCATCAGAGGCCCCGTCAGCAGGTGGTTCAAGTGTTATCTGGAGAATAGGAGTATCCGCACCTCGATAGACGGAACCACAGGAGAAGAGGTAAGCGTGAGTCTCGGTGTGCCGACCGGCTCCGTGTACGGCCCCGTTGGCTATATTATGCATGTCAATAGTGTCACTAACGTAATAAAGCATTGTAAGATGTTCATGTACGCGGATGACATGTGTTTAATGTATTCGTCCAATAACACAAGAGATGCACAAATGCATATACAGGAAGATTTTGAAAATATCATTAAATGGGCACATGATAACGGCATAATAATTAATTTCGCTAAGACAAAGGTAATGTACATCAGTTCCCCGTATAGTCACTACAATAAACAAGGTAAGTTAAGTATACCTATCTACGGACATACTTACGAATGTCTGCACCACAACAAAATAGGATGCCAGTGCGTAGCTATAGACGTAGTAGATAAATTCCGGTACCTAGGTTTGACAGTGGATAGTGAACTTAACTGGAAACTTCACGTTAATGAGGTATGCAATAGACTGCAATCAATCCTAAGCAAATTCTTTCATTTGAGTAGCTTTGTGAATAGAAAAGTTTTATATGTAGTATACTATGCACTCGTCGACTCAATAATTAGTTATGGACTAAGTAGTTATGGCCTCACGTTCAAAACGCAATTAGATCGCATTAAACAGTTACAAATAAGAATAATTAAATATTTAGTTAGGAAAAAAGTTAAACTAAAGTGCAAACAAAACTACGACGAATTATTTAAAATATGTAAAATACTACCAGTGCATGCAAAAGTAGATTACCTTATAGCATTAGAACAATGTAAGCTAAATATGTACAAAAATCCAATAGCACATAATTATCGCACTAGGCGGGTTGAACAGGGTAAATATGTAATACCATCTGTAAGAAATTATTATGGTAAAAGAACAAGGAAATATATAACTCCTGTAATATTTAATAAACTAGACTTTATAAGAAATATGTCCAAAGAAGTAAGCAAAGTAACTATTAAGAAAAGACTAAAAGAAGTATTAATATTATAAATAAACATAGGAGTAAGAACAGATCTCATTACAATTGTTAACCAAATAGAAATTTCAATAAGAATTAGTTGTAATAAATAATGGTAGATATAAACAGGTTGATGTTCCTAGAATATAAATTTAATTTTTATATTGTAATAGTTGCAAGATAAAGTATATATAATGTGATTATTGTTTATATATAAGAATAATAAATGCTACTACACTCATTGTAAAATATAAAAACACAATAAAGAAAAATGTATAATGAAGAGCGCTATTATCGCCAACAAACTGCTTTGCAGTTTGGCGATTTTTTATGTAATTTCCTATTTTCTATTTTTTAATAAATAAATAAATAAAAAAAAATAAAAAAAATCTCAATAAATAAATAAATGCGGACAACATCACATACATTGTTCTGAACCCAAAGTAAGTTGCCAAAGCACTTGTGTTATGGAATTCAGATACAACGAAGGTACCACAAACACCCAGACCCGAGACAATGTAGAAGTGTGATTTTGAAATTGACCCGACCGGGGATCGAACCCGGGACCTCAGAGCTAGCGACACCTTGAAACCGGTGCGTACGCCACTCGACCACGGAGGTCGTCAATATAATCGGTTCAGCCGTTTTGACGTGAAGAAGTAACAAACATACACACTCACAAACTTTCGCCTTTATAATATTAGTGGGATAGTAAGTACTGTAAGCCTTATGTCCAACCCTGAGGTACTATCTAGAAAAATGATAAGTCATAATATACATATATACAGCGACACACAATCGATCCCTAATAAATTCTGTCCTTTAGCGTTTTTGATAGAACTTTGGAATGGACGAACCAATTTTGTTGAGTTTTTTTTTCATTAAACTAGAAATAACTCGCTTATTTTCGTAAAAATTTCGTCAATTTTGGTTCAGTAATGTTATTAGAAATCGTATGTATGTTAGCACGGAACAACAACAAGTGGTTACAAGTTACCAGTGTTAGTATCCTACAGCTTCGCAATAATGCCTTAAATCCTTATTACTGTCGCACAAAGACTTCCAGACTTCTTTTCTATACTTTAATAAATAAAGCTGAAGAGTTTGTTTGTTTGAACGCGCTAATCTCATGAACTACTGGTCGAAATTAAAAAAAAAATGTGTTGAATAGACCATTCATCGAGGAAGACTTTAGGCTATAAACCATCACGCTGCGACTAATAAGAGCCAAGATACAATGGAAAATGTGAAAAAAACCGGGCAGGTATACCTAAATCATAACTTATATCTTCTACCTACGGGGACGAAGTCGCGGGCAACAGCTAGTTGTTTTATATTTTTCTTAGCTTTATTTATAAAAACGACTCCCTTACAAAGAAATTTTGTCACAAAAACACCTAGACTCAGAACAAGCATTCGTGGATCACAGAAATGCTTGTCCTACGCGGGGATCGAAATAATACCTCACGCATAGCCATAGCCGTGATAACCTCTACTACCAGCTATCAATGCAGTCAAAAATAGGCCTATAGGCCAAACAGATAGGCTATAGGCGCAGTAATAATGTATTTAATCCGGTGGGAGCGATTACACAGTGGTTCGGGAGTTAATTACTATTTGTTAACCGAGAATATAACAGGTCAGAGATTATAATAGTGGGGTGTCTAACTACTGGATTTAAAACAATGTGAAAATAGGAAAGCTGTGTTTTAAATGACACGTATACTAAGGTGTTTCTAAGCTATTTTTTATGGGACTACCCCACCACACATGCCCATGTGTCATTGCAACTCCTGTGAGCCAGGATCTACAACAAAACCAACGAAAACCATCGAAACACTTAAGTTCGGTGTGTCCCAGGAAACAATTAACTGCCTTGGAACCCGCAACGAAATTAATCAGAAATAGTAACAAGGAAAAGTAAGAAAAAATATTCCACTTCCCTCCATAAGTTTCTAAGTTGTAACTGCACAAGTTGATCGATCACAGGTTAAGCTACGCTTGACGCGGTTAGTCCGTAGATGGGTGACCATCTTTGTCGTAACGAGTTCTTCCGTGTTTCGGAAGGCACGTTAAATTGTGAAATGTGTGATTTATAAGAAGAATGAACCAGGTCATTTGTCACTTGGTTGAACTGATAATTTGATAGAAAAAAGCTAAAGAAAAAAATATCACTCATCACATTTATAAACATATCGTTCGTACAAAAACAACTTTCTAGCTCTGATAGATAAAGATATAAAGTTCTCCGATAGACCGTCGGACAGATGGACAGACTGCGACTTATTAATAAGATACCGGTTTTATGCTTCGGACGGAATCCCGAAAAATCTACATTATACATGGCGCCCAACATGGGGCAGCTGAATAATGAATGTTCTTTCAAAAAATAAGTTAAAACATTGCTCCATACAACTTTAACGAGTTAAATATTCCAGTTAAAATAACATTCAATTAAACTTTAACCATTGTTCTTAACTATTCAGTGAAACATCTGAAACAGAGGAATTTTGTGAATATTTCAAGCCGATTTTACTTTTGTATTAACTTGTTCAGTTAAAATTAACTTTTAGTTAAAAACACAGTTCTTTAATAATGTATTCTTGTTTGGGACTTTGTTTTGTTTTGACGTTTATCTTTTACAATGCTAATGAGAACACAGATTGTAATTTTTAAGAGAAAATAACCAAGTTTAATACACTAACTCAGGCTCGCGGTTTCGCTCGCATTTTGAACTAAATCACCAATCTGCTATACCAAGCGAGGTCAATGCTTAATCTTTTCTATTCTACATGGATCCTATGCCCAACAGTGGGATATGGACACGCTGGTCTTACGACTGCCCGGATAGCCGAGTGGTTGAGGTAACCACGCCAGTTCGATCCCCGCGTAGGACAAGCATTTGTGTGATCCACGAATGCTTGTCCTGCGTCTGGGTGTCTTGTGCATGTGACTTGTATATTTGTGAAACTCAAGACACAAGGATTAAATTGCTTTTTGCTATTATTGAACCCACAAACAACACATTTTGACAAAAAAATCCTCTGGTTACATAAACGAAATTTCATTTAACGTTTTTAAATAAACTTCCAACGAATTTTAAATTCTCTCTGTGCATATTATTCGGTACATACTAGCCCTCACGCCTGGCGTCGCTTGCTGTATATTGGTTTTCGATCCTGCAGTTTGCTGATAATAAATAAACCTTGTTTGTTTGTTTGTCAATGCGGGCTTTTAAAACGCTTTTTAAATTCTGTTTGAGATATGTTCCATTTAAAAGCACGGTTAAGCTTATAAGTGGGAGGAGTATATCCGATTGTGGGAGCAGGACATACATAGTGTAACGGCTCCGATGATGAAAGTTAAGCTCCGCTTGATGAGGTTGATGTTTGGATGGGTGACCATTTGTAAATATACCGAGTCTCTTTGAAAGTATATTAATTTGCATTAATCGTGGTCTGTCATCCTAACTGAAAAATAGAAAATTATCACTACTTGACCTTTATGCGATTAATTCTAATTGTTTGTCTAGATGTTTTTAAAACTTTCACCTTAACCTAGACTTAGAAACAATTTTATAAACTTCAAATACTTTTTTAAAACATTAAATCGATTTTAGTTTTAACTAACAATTCAACGTTGTTTTAACAATTCAACAGAAATTTACAAATGACAATCAACCGTATTACTAAAGCAGTTAGGTCGATATTCAAATGCATTTCAATATTGTTTTTCTTGGCTTAACACCAAATCTGTCTCAATAAGTTTCTCCAAGTTACCTACCAGTACTTGTTAAAGTGAAATTTAGCATTAGTGTGAGAGGGACACCGCTATACGGGATGTATTGCGGTCTCTTTCACACATAGCAGTCTTTTTAAAAATATGTTGAATAGGCTTTTGAATAAGAGTAAATTTTATTTGAAATTAGTTTGGTTAAATTGAATGGCGACCCATTTGGCTAAGACTTGCTTTCAATATATACATTTCTTAAAGAAACTGCGTTAGTTCTGAAGTGCATTAGAGAGATTGATTTTTATGTGATTTAAAATTGTTTTAGTTAAAGATCTGATAAAGTGGGAAAGTGGGGACTGTTGCCCAGCTGTGGGATGTCGGTGGTTAAAACAACTGATTCAAACGGTATGAGAAATATTGTGTTGGTTGAGAATTGTGATAAATTGGATAAAATTGATTGTTGCATAGAAATTGTTTTCAGGAACTTCTGGTTATTAACACCAGAAATTGCCTACAAATAATTTCTGTGCGATATGCTAATACAATGAGTTATATTCGCTTCAACTACTATAATTAATTAATACTCACCCATGTCTCCGCTCGCCACTTTGCCGATTTACGTAGTAACTGGTGGAAACTGGTGGAAGCTTGCTTCAGCACTTCACCACACACACTGACTCTATAATAACTGTTACAAGTAAAGATGATACAGTTTTAGGTTTCTTATACTCTATACTAATATATAAAGCTGAAGAGTTTGTTTGAACGCGCTAATCTCAGGAACTACTGGTTCAGATTGAAAAAATATTTTTGTGTTGAGTAGAGCATTTAACGAGGAAGGTTTTAGGCTATATACCATCACGCTGCGACTAATAGGAGCGAAGATACAATGGAAAATGTGGAAAGAAAAATAAGTATGGCCTTTTGTTCTATAATTAGACACAGGCCTCTTATATTGAAAAAGAATGACCATTGATCATTTTCTTTTCCCCACGTTTCTATACACTCACTTTTCTTGTTTGTTTGTCGTTCCGGTTGGATTTTTGCAACTCAATTTTGAGGCACTTCCCGATAAGCTAGCAGGCTGAAATTTTCAGGGTAGCTTCAAACCCGATGACAACGCAATTTACAACTATAATAACGGCTGGACCGATTTTGATAAAATTTGAATGGACACAAAAAACGTGGTTTTATTATATTCTAATTATAAGCGTTCATATTATTATTTAATGTCCGTTTCTTTTTCACAACCAGAGCACTTAGAAAACGAAGGGTGGGCGTAACGGATAACTCTCTATAGGATTTTTGACGTTCAAGCAAAGCTACTTCGTAAATTAACTTACATAAATAAAGACTAGAATTTTCAAAAACCAACTTTTGTAAAATACCTTATACACGGTGATTTTTTAGTCGTCTTACAAAAGGAGCCCAGTTCATGTATCCGACGTAAAACACCCCTAGGCGCGATTATTATTTTTTATTATCTACTAGTATAATAAGTACGAAGAAAAATTAAACAAGAAAAATCTGAAAATACTCTTAAAAATGATAAAAACGCTGCCGCCCGCGCCCCTCACCATTGTTACAAGGCTCGGACCGCGCTCGCAACAGAGCTGTGTTTCTAAAAAACTACGAATTGCATCATAATATTGAATATAAATTGCATTTTAAATTTATTCAAATCTCATAAATACCTATTTTTTTATCATGAACGTGTTCTAGTCATTGGATACATGAACTGCGCTGCTTTTGTAAGACGACTAAAAAATCACGGTGTATATAACGGCCGTAGCTTTCAAGTTAAAAATAAACCTTTTCAGTTAACTCTCCGGCGATGATAAAGACCGTCCAGTAACTATCAGTTAAAGCAAATATAAAATGGTTCAAGTCGTCGGGGCAGCTGTTAACCTCTGCTAAGCTAAGCTCAAACGAGAAGATTTAAATGCAGAGATAAAGAATACTTGAGGGTACCGTTGGAAAATTGGAAAACCATGTTTTTTATGATATTTTTGTGCTGTTACTTTATTTTATAACTATGTTCTACGACGGGTCTAAGTTTCTATTTATTGATTTGAGTATGAATGCTCTCGTTAAACCTCTCAGTGCGATGTGGTGTGGGTTCGATTCTGGCGTTCGAACTTTCGTCTCATTATTAACCTGGGCTTCTGAAGCATGTAACTTGAATTTCATTATAATCGAACTTACTGTCATACGAAGAGATCATTTGTTTTGCGTGTGAATCGAACCCACGACCTCCGGTATAGAAGTCAGGGTCATTAACAACTAGACCAACAGTATGTAGTTAGTTTTCTTTCAACTTTCCACTCTAATATCGACGTCTCTTTGTCACATACCGAAAACAATTACATTTCACCTATTCGTGGATCACACAAACGCTTGTCCTACGCGGGGAGCGAACTTACACGTCGCGCATAGTGGGTTTTGGTGTGGTGACCTCAACCACTCGGCTATCCGTTGTTGTGTTGAATACCAAACCAAACTCAGAAAAAATCCACGTATACAGAACCCAGTACCGAGCCACAACAGAACATCACTACAAAGCAACAGTTTGCTCTCTCGATGCACTTTTTTCCATTGATCCCGTAACTGTAATAGTGTTAAAGGTTTTCGCTTGGAGAGCAATATTTTTTTACTCGTGAGCTTTTAGTAACAAGCGATGAAATTATAATTGATTTTCTATTGTTTGGGATGTTTGTAAATAGTTTTTTGATTGGAAAATGCTTTTTTAGTTTTGGCGTTTTAGGAAAATGTGTTGAAAATGATTTTTAAATATGGTTTTAATGTTTTTTAGTGCACTTAAGGGTATTAGGAAAGGGTAGCCATCTTGGATAGTCTAGTTTTTCGCTTGATTTTAATCTATACTAATATATAAAGCTGAAGAGTTTGTTTGTATGTTTGTTTGTTTAGTTTTGTTTGAACGCGCTAATCTCAGGAACTACTGGTTCAAATTGAAAAAGTATTTTTGTGTTAAATAGAACATTCATTGAGGAAGGTTTGAGGCTATAAACCATCACGCTGCGACTAATACGAGCGAAGATACAATGGAAAATGTGAAAGAAACAGAGCATATATAAATCATAACTTATATCTTCTAACCACGCGGACGAAATCGCGAGCAACAGCTAGTATCTATATAAAATCGATGCCAGTCGAATTCGCAAAACTCAGAACTCCTTACAAATAAGCTAAAAAACGATGCTTAAACATTGGTCGACCATCAAATTTAGGTGGTGTTGGGGGAAGCCTACGTTCAGCAGTGGACGGCGATAGGCTGAGATGATGACCATCAAATTTATGACCGTATCACTGATTAATAAACTAATTCGTAGCTATGGTAGCTTTTAAAATACTATTCTTAAAAAACTATTATCTATCTATCACAGTTCATGAGATACTGTTTGGTAACAAACAAACGGACAGACAGTAAAGCCTTAGCAATAAGGGCCGGGCATTCCCTTTCAGCAGCAGAACTCTAATTAATGAACTCAATCAATTTAATCCCAAATCAATTAAATATTATCATCATACTGTAACACGAGGAGCTCGTGGCTAAGCTATAACCGCATAAGTGATTCGATCACAGGTTAAGCTATGCTTGACGTGGTTGGTTCGTGGATGGGTGACCATCTTTGTCATAACGAGTTCCTCCGTGTTTCGGAAGGCACGTTAAATTGTGGGTCCCGGCTGTTATTCATACATCATTACAGGACAGTCGTTACAGGTAGTCAGAAGCTTGAAAGTCTGACAGCCAGTCTAACGTATAATCGTTTTGTCTGTTACTGGGTTGAGGAGGTCAGATAGGCAGTCGCTCCTTGTGAAACACTGGTACTTAGCTGAATCCGGTTAGACTGGAAGCCGACCACAACATAGTTGGGAAAAGGCTAGGCCGATATATATTACATCATATTTACGTCAAATTATTGAGCCGTGCCGGACGCCCGCCGGACACGGCACAACGGATATTGGTCCCGGATTTGCTTCGCTTCGGACTGCAATATTACTATTTGTAGTATTGATGGTAAGCTGCGGTTATCGAGGATTGGAAATTGATGGGTTATTAAGATATTGGTTTTTGATTTGTTTTAGTTTTAGTTATGTTATTGTTGTTATATGGGAGAAGAGGAGGTCGTATGATTTAACGGAGATTATTTTACTTTACTTTAAATAAGCGACTGCCATTAAGAAATTTAATTCTTGTGATTGTATGTCTTCTTTACGTGGGAGGTGATTATGTGATTTACTTATTATAAATTTAGTATTTAGTATTCATTATTAGTTATTAAATATTTCTCTACCATCTTCCTAATTTTCACGTAACAGCAAGTCTATAACGCCATCAATTTATTCGATACATAAATGCTAATAAAAACAAAAACATTTCAATTAAAATAAACAATCAAATATCAAAATAGCTACAGCCGTTTTGTAGATGAACATATACATATGTTACAAACACACACTCTCCTCTCCTCCCCATTCTGCAAAATTCCGCGTAAATAAGAACCCAGCCTTAAAGTGCACAAGACCACAGATAGCTAAAGATTATTTATTTATTAACATTTGCGACGACGTCCATAATATATGAAGAGATATCTCAATAATATGGAAACATGATCGGTTGTGGACCACATTATATATTAATAACACACCCGAACTGTGTTACGTGAAAGCAATATGATAGCAACAGAAAATGCTGTCGTTTGTCCAGCCGTTTTTAAACACTTGTAAATTTCATTATCATCGGGATTGAAGCTACCCTGAAAATTTCAGCCTGCTAGCTTAGCGGGAAGTGCCTCAAAATTGAGTTGCAAAAGTCCAACCGGAACGACAAACAAACAAGAAAAGTGAGTGTATAGAAACATGGGAAAAATCATTGAGGATGTAATAGTCATTATTACACAATGCACCAAGTCGCATTTTTAAGACGACTCCCGTATCCACGAATTTAATGCTTGTGTCCGCGTGAGGTTTCACAAAAATTCAATGAAAGTCACATGTACAAGACACTCACGACTCAGGACAAGCATTCGTGGATCACACAAATGCTTGTATGTATTTAGTTGGTTTTTAACTATTAGGCGTGGATATTCAAATCGACATATCTTAATCTAAAAATTTTTCTTAATTGCCACTTAGATAATACTTGGACGCATCGCTAAAATAAAGCTACTTACGGTAAATTAACTCAATGCCAAATTAACATTTTGTGCAAATTTGTCTGATTGTTTCGACTAATCTCTGTAATGTCTGGATCAATTTTGACGGGAATTTTATTGGCTGATATAACTTAGGCTACGTTTAAAAAATAATAATAAGGGAAATATGTAAAAATTAAACACTACATTAGATTATTTTCGTCCCTGCTGGCAATCTTTTATTGGAATTAATTATTGACAAATTGTTAAAGTGGAATCCAATGCGAAGGAAGTCATAGTTACAACTAGTCAATTATAAAAATGGACCTGAGGTCCCCGAATCTTATATTCCCATATAACTGAATTCCCTCTCTGCCTACAACATGCTGTGGCAGAAAGATTATGAGAGAAACAAAGTATTAAATATGCATGTCGTGTGACGTCACGGACCCCAAGATATATTATTATTGTATCTTTATGATATAGCTTGCTTTTACACGCGACTTCACTTGCTTCAATATTAGTGTTATAGACAAGATAGAGTATTATGTTTTGTTTCTTGTTCTGTACGAAACGGGTTAAAATTTGATTATATTTCTTAGGCTAATCTATCTGTCTGTAAGTGTCTTTTACGGAGATGTATCTCATGAACTGTTATAACCATTTGTGTATGTTGATTACCTAGAAAGTTGACATTTTTATAAGTTGGGAGTTCTAATTTTTATATACCAAATTTTATCAAAGTTTTTTGGTAAGTTAATTGTGAAGACATGACTTATAAAGTTCGTTGACTATTGGTAAGTATAGACTAGCTGTATCCAGCGGGTCCGCTCACTTCAAATCGAAAATGATCCAGGAACATACAAACGGGATAAAAAAACTATCCATGTGTTAATCCTGGTTATAAACTATCTGTGTACCAAGTTTCATCCAAATCCAATCAGTGGTTTTTGCGTGAAAGAGTAACAAACATCCATGCTTACAAACTTTCGCGATTATAGAATTAGTAGAATAGTGTTGGCCTTGCTATGTCACCGTAGTTCAGGTTTGTATATATATTGATTTACTAACTAAAAATACTTACATACAGAATCCAATTTCTATGTATAATCTCTTAAAAACTATGGTTTCGATCAAATTGTTTGACGTATACACGGTTTAAAAAAAAAAACGACGTGTGTGCCGGCAGAAGTGACAACTAGACTTAGATAATAATGTTGTGTATTTTTGATATTTTAGATTGATTATTGAATGATTTTGCGTGACTCTATCGTTCTCTAAAGAAACATGTAAAAGTAATGATATATCCTATTTGCTAAATAAATGATTTCAATTCACGAATTGACTTAATTATCAGTATAAAAGTGCTATTGTTTACGTGTTAGAATACAATAAAGGTATATTTATTGTGCTATCGATGCAGTATTGCGCTAAAGAAGTTGTTTTTTCGAAATTTTCAACGATAATCCTAATCTCCTACCATAATGCAGTGCCCTACGGGGTCCATAATTGTTCAGTGTACCTAAAATTACCACTTGCAACTACATTATGGAAGCAATAAAGTATTGAGTATTGAGAGTTAAAAGGTTTTTACCTATTGGTGGTAAGGAAGGCGTTAAGCATGGATATGGATGGATATAGGGGAAGAGGACGACCAACGAAACGAAGGATTGATTGTGTGAAAGACGATATGGCTGTAAAGAGTGTTTCTTGTGAGATGACGGCCGATAGGAAGGTATGGAAGAAAATGACATGTTGCGCCGACCCCAAATAAAATAATTGGGGTAAGGGCAGGGGAATGAGGACCAATTCCAGCCATTTTTACCCACAAAACAAATGTACAACGTCGTTAAATGGTTTACACATCAAAACAATCCTTTCTTTCTTGCTATCCATTTTTAAGTTTGACTAAAACCAATCGCCTTTTAATCAAACGGTTTTATATCTTTCAAACCCTTGATAGGCAAGAGAAAACATTACAACATTGACAAACGACACTGGCAAACACATTTACCGGCTGGAGTATATTAATAATATTGTGATCGATGTCTCTCCCCCCCCCACTGCGGGAGGAGACAGGGGGGGGGGTGTCACGTGACAACCCCGAGTGGATTTATTATTTATACGATAATATATAAATAATTGTTGTTACACTCGTGTGAGGTTGGGTGTGAATGTTGAGTGTTCGATAATTTGAGGGATTTTAAAATGGCTTTTATTGAATTGTAGTGTTTGATTTTTATTATTTGAGTAGGATACCCTTAAAATATGATTGGGTATTTGAGTGAAAAATCTAATAAGCCAAAAGAAAATTAATGTTACTTCTAAAGAATATCGAAATTATTATGCTTACTAGCCTACAACGTCCCACTGCTGGGCAAAGGCCTCCCCACTCTTCTTCCACTCGTCTCTGTCATGAGCCGCGAAAACATGTTTATGTCAAAAATATCAAAAGCAATAAAAAAATTAATAGATCTATTTTTAATTAATTTATTAATTAATTAATAGATAATCTAAAATCAGACGTTTTTTAATGTCACTCCATGCAAATTTTATAAAAATTGGTCCGACCGGTTTTTAATAGTAAATTGCATTGTCATCGAGTTTGAAGCTACCCTGAAATCTTCAGCCTGCTAGCTTATCGGGAAGTGCCTCAAAATTGCGTTGCGGAAATCTAACCGGAACGACAAACTAACAAGAAAATTTATTAAAAGGGGGAAAAAACCGAGTAATATCGGCTACAACAAAATCTGTACTCACTTATGGACAAACAGACAAGTGAAGTTATTAACCCTCACTTTCATACACAATCTTTGATGCATTTTATTTTCATCAATAACAAAAAATATGTTTCATTATGATTTAGAATCAGAATCAGAATCAGATATTTATTTGTATAGAATGTAGGTATTACAAAAAGCTGGTAACATAAGTTTGAGGGTCCTTGTACATTCTACCTTTCGGCATACAAACGTTAGTTATGTAGACACGATGACATGGTACGTGTTACATTTTTACATCTTAAAATTATACAACAACAAAAATAAAAATAAAAGACGAAACATTAATACAACTTAACTAAACAGAATAGAAAAAGAAATCTTATAAAACTATCGAAAATCGTTTACAGAATAATAACATTTATGAAACAATAAATCGGTGAGTTCTTTTTTAAATATTTTCCTTGGTTGCTGTTTTAAACTACTGGGTAACTTAGAAATCCACCTTATTTCTTATCTTTTTTTGCCAAATACCGTTTTAATGGTTTATGAAAGGCGTCAATATATTGATCTCATGAATCCGAAGTACTTACTGTAATGTTAAGAAAACAAGAAATATTCACATTTTGGGCTTTTATGCTGCTTCTTATTCTTATTCTTATTCTTGTTTTGATAAGTGTATATCTATACTAATATATAAAGCTGAAGAGTTTGTTTGTTTGTTTGAACGTGCTAATCTCAGGAACTACTGGTCCAAATTGAAAAAATACTTTTTGTGTTGAATAGACCATTCATCGAGGAAGGCTTTAGGCTATAAACCATCACGCTGCGACCAATAGGAGCGAAGATACAATGGAAAATGTGAAAAACAAGGCAGGTATAAATCATAACTTATATCTTCTACCCACGGGGACGGAGTCGCGGGCAACAGCTAGTCTAGAATATAAGTAATAAACAGTAACTTTAAAGTAAATAAAATATAATCCCTCATCAACGCATGAAAAATGCCGTTAAGCTGAACTTCAATTATATGTATTCAACCTTAACATGCAAATAAATATTTTGAAATCGACTATACTATTTAATAATCTATTAATTAAACAGTAAGTTAAGCAAGCACGGTCTATCCCTCGTTAAATAAACCTATGTTCATTCAAATCATATCTCTTTCTCGCTCCCTCTTATACCAGTATTACAAGATATCGGAGTAGAGCGAGTTCCTCCCAACTCAGGTCGGTGAGACATCTATCATGTAAGTGACGTCGGTCAGCTTCTGGTACATCCAGTCGATCGACTTGAATCCGAGTCGATAGATTATCGACTGAGGTTGGAACAAGAGGACTATTAATCCTTTATCTGTGGTCTTGTGGGTTATCGTCATAGTGTATAAACACTTAGGTCTTACCAAATGAAAATGATCCCGCGGCAACTTAACATCGGAATATAAACTACTAGCTCCTCCCCGCCGCTTCGCCCGTGTCGAGGTCGGTTATATCGCGTTTCCAAGAGAACTCTTCAGAAGTCCGGGATAAAAACTATCCTATGTTCTTTCTCAAGGTCAACTGTATCTCTGTACCAAATTTCATTGAAATCAGTTCAGTGGTTTAGACGTGAAAGTGTAACAGACAGACAGACAGACAGAGATACTTTCGCATTTATAATATTAGTAGGGATTCTGTGTATTTTTCCACGTTTTTATACACTCACTTTTCTTGTTTGTTGGTTTGTCGTTCCGGTTAGATTTTTGTAACTCAATTTTGAGGCACTTCCCGATAAGCTAGCAGGCTGAAATTTTCAGGTTAGCTTCAAACCCGATGACAATGCAATTTACAACTATCAAAACGGCTGGACCGATATTGATAAAATTTTAATGCGAGGGTATATTGTATTTTCAAACACGTTTAATTGTTAGTTGAACTCAAAGGGTTACAAGTCATATTTGTAACATTCTTAATATGTTATATTTTACATGTACACGGTGATTTTTTAGTCGTCTTACAAAAGAAGCCCAGTTCATGTATCCGACGTAAAATACCCCTAGGCGCGATTATTATTTTTTTATCATCAACTGAGATAATAAGTACGAAGAAAAATTGAAATATTCGTTTAAGGATTTCATAACTTCCTTGGACTTAAAAAAAAAACCTCTGCCCTGTAATCAAATATATACAAAACAAAGTATTGTTTAATTTATAGGTAATTTTTGGAACAAACATGTCTGATTATTCGCAAGACAAATAATATTTATTTCTCAAATTCATTCTGGCCCCAAGGTCCCCTGTATCCCTTATTAAAGGTCTGTATCACTCGTTATTTGAGGGTCAAACTTTGCTCCATAAAAGTCTGGTATATTTTGTCCTTCGCCTAAAATTGTCGCATTAAAAAGTTTTCATTTTTTTTTTTGAAACTTTACATCAGGGCGTAGGGCTGTCAAGATGATGGCTATTGTGTTGAAAAAGATTTTGGAAAAGGAAAAAATACTGTGTAATAAATTAAAAGAGTTCTTGGTTTTCGTAAAATAATATTAATAGTGTTTTAAATTTATTTGTTCTGACTATTTCATATCAAAACCTATTTTTTAGCTAAATGCAATATTAACCGATAAAAAAATATCTTTAAAATCTAGTTAGTAACCGGGTTATGAAACAATAATTTCCCAACAAAAACGTCAACCCATCTGAACTCCACTAATCTCCTAAACCGATCACGAAACATAACCGTTACTAAGCCGAGTGCGATCAACTCTCGCGGGACGAATAACTACTGTCCCACTCCAATGTCCCAATGTCCCACAGCTGCTATAAACTGCGGCCCACAAAACTTAACGCCAATCTTTAGGGGATAATACTTTATTTTATTGAGATATTATTTATTTATCGCTAACGTTAAGCTCCGAATTTACTGAGAAAAATGTGTATTTTTGCAGCGTTTCGTTATGTTCTACAATTTTCACACAACGCCATCTAGTGTCAAAGTAAGTGAAGATTGTACTGGACAACTGATTTCATATCACCTTACTATTAACTTCAATTTTTATTTCTATTATTTTTTATTAGTTAGTAGTTACATAAAATATAATTCGTGCGGTATATGAGATATAGCCCGGTGGCAAATGGGCAGACAATGAGGCTTTTGCCTCTGCCTCTGCCTGAACATTTTTTCCAAAAAAACAGAATCTTGGTACACAGATAGTTTATAAGCAGAACCAACACATAGGATAGTTTTAACTCATCTATACTAATCAATAAAGCCGAAGAGTTTGTTTGTTTGAACGCGCTAATCTCAGGAACTACTGGTTCAAATTGAAAAAATATTTTTGTGTTCAACAGATCATTCATTAAGGAAGGTATTAGGCTATAAACCATCACGCTGCGGCTAATAGGAGCGAAGATACAATGGAAAATATGGAAAAACAAGGCAGGTATAAATCATAACTTATATCTTCTACCCACGGGGACGAAGTCGCGGGCAACACCTAGTCTTATATAGAGGGATAATTTTCGATTAACACCAGGATATTTTGAACAGCCAATATTAACTAAAATTTAAGCTAAAATAAACCAGCCGAATCCATAGTTGGCAAAAGGCTAACCCAATAACCAAGCCCCTAAATAACATTTCGCGACAACCCTACAACTTATGAATAAGTAACAAGCTTGATATGCATTCGAAGTCTTCTCTCATTTGTACACCGAGCTCTCTGTAGCCGGGGGGGGGGGGGTAGACCACGTGACACGGCAACTGGAAGACAGGTCAGTTTGAAAGACATGTTATAGTGACTGTCTACCATGATCGGCCGAGCTTTGTCCCAACTATGTTGGGATCGGCTTCCAGTCTAACCGGATTCAGCTAAGTACCAGTGTTTCACAAGGAGCGACTGCCTATCTGATAATATAGTACAATGTTACTGGGTAAGACAGTAAGTAAATGGTTGATTTCAGAGATTTTTGTGAAAGTGGATTTTGTTTTTTGGAAAGTGTTAATTGTAATGTATGTTAAACTTTACACGGACTCTTTAAGGACTCCGGTTGGGTATGAAACTAGTTGAGCGAACCCGAATAATACGAGTGATAGCATCGCTACCTATTGAAAATAGCCCATCATCAACAATTTTCACTAAAATAGTCCTTTAATTAATTTTTAATTCGTTTAAAATAAAAGCGACTACGCACTAACGAATTTAACCCTTTAACCAGGACAAGCATTCGTAGATCAAAAAACGCTTTTCAATGCGATACACTTGAAAACTTTCAAACTAATTCCATTTAAAGACCGCACATCAAAATTGATCTATCCGATTAAGAGCTAAGATATTATAAACAGACATAAAAACACCTCTCCAATCGCATCCGTAGTTAAAACTACAAAAGAAATTAGCAGACAAAACCGCGGTTATCAACTACTATACATAAATATAAAATAACATAAGAAAACATGGCATTATTGACATCTACCACAAAACTCATATCAACCACGCTAATGAGTAAAAGAGACGACGCTCTATACTCTATATAGCTGTATCTCTCTCACACAATATACTTATTACAGGAGTTTAGAAAGTGAAGTGATCAATCTAGAGAACTGTCGCCATGTTTGATTGATAGCTTGTGTTATTGTTCGTAACTTGATATTACAGTCATAAATGTATTTCTCAAGGGGCGAAACGATAGTAATAATATATTCAACAACGTTAGACAGCGCCATCTAGTGACAATTACTAACTATTTTTAACTTATTTATTTTAATTCATATGCTTATGACCATGTGAGAATAGGCACCTTTTCCCAACTATATTTGTCTCAACTTCCAGTCTAACCAGATTCAGCTAAGTAGCAGTTTTACAAGGAGCGACTGCCTATCTGACCTCCTCAACCCAGTTACAGACAACACGATACCCCTTAGTTGGACTGGTTGTCAGATATTCCAACTTTTGACCGTAGGTACCACATCAATGGTGAATTTCCACCTTTATTTCTTCCTCTACATTCAAATCCTAAGTACCATATGCCTCACAATACTAGCTATCCTATTTCTATCCGCATCATATACTTCCCTCTCGTCTTTACCTCTCCCCCTTGGAGCGGGAGGACGGTGGAAGGGGGGATAAGAGTCATTATTTTAATTTTATTGCAAGTGAATGTGCTTCGGTTCCCGTTACAAGTGCGCTCACAGGAAAAATGCCAGATGATAGGGATGGGACACGGGTGGGGAATGTATCGATAGATTTGTTACTATTGAGATAAGTTTGAAAAAAAAGAAGTAAGCAGTTATTAAAAAAAATGAGACCAAAAAAGTGTGACTTGAAATAAAATGAAATGATTTTTTTTTTCTGCAAATAGAACATCATCACTTTTACATGTCTTTTTTTTAAGCTAGCTGGAGTCGACATTTTCTAGCTGGCTACCCTGAGAAGACACGTCGAAATAAACTCAGAGACTGGCGGACTGGCTCAGGAATTGGACTGGCAACATTGAGGGATTCATATGAATAAGCTAGGGAAAAACAAATTTGGGAGGAATACTTGAAAGCTATCGTATTTTTGGCCGTCGCAATCGTTGCTTAATTTAAGTTTCATTATTTGCTGTAGTGGTAATAGAAATACAGGATCTTCGATTTACATTATTACGGTTAATGATATACAAGAAGATGACAGACGTACAGATAGACTGACATCCTTGAGAGCATTAATAATAGGGTTCGCTGTTAACCCTTTGGGTCCAAAACCTCCGACACACCACTAACACAAAGACAACTCTGGTACATTATATCTATTTGTTTTGTAATCCTAAAAATAAATACAATTTACAACAAAAAACGGGACAAATATTGTCATCATGTCAAAAAATAACTTAAACTCAACGCAAATTATTTTAAGTATAAATAATTTCGAGGGATTTAATTGAATTACTCAACAAAGGTTTCGAGGCGAATGTTTATTTTACATACGAATGAATTTTTGCTGTTTATAAATGTTCAATTTCTGGGCAAAGTCCTCCTCCCGAATACTGAAATTAAACCATTAAAGTATTTGAAACACGTTGCTAAAAAATACCACTTTCAAACAAAACGTATCCTATAAAAACACAAGTTTAAAAAACTACAAATTCATAACAACAAAATATTTCAAAAATAAAACCATCGATAAATTAAATAATTTCTATCGACACTTTCCCCTGCCTACTCTCAAATGATCCTCGCCGCTTCGCCAACTATTAAATAAGTCTTGAACTGACTGAATATTTGTTTAAACTTTATTCTCGACAAATAACTTTGCTTAATATACTGCGACTTGTATATGTATACGAGCAGTCCCAGAAATAACTAATAAATAAATGCGGACAACATCACATACATTGTTCTGAACCCAAAGTAAGTTGCTAAAGCACTTGTGTTATGGAATTCAGATACAACGAAGGTACCACAAACACCCAGACCCGAGACAATGTAGAAATGTGAATTTTTACATACGACAGGGGATCGACCCCGGGACCTCAGAGCTAGCGACACCTTGAAACCGGTGCGTACGCCACTCGACCACGGAGGTCGTCATCGGAAAGAAAAATAAGTGGGGATGTGATTCTCAGACCTTTTTTCTCTCGGGGGAGGAAATGATTAGTGACAGACTCTTACTGACTGAACCTGAACCGCCGTGCTACGTCATCCGCGTTCTAATCCTTCATACACCGACCGCGGGGCGCGGTGTAATTCTCAGACCTACCCAATAAGCACAAAATTTCATTAGAATCAATCGAGCAGTTTCAGAGTTCAATTACTTCAAGTACATCCATGACACGAGAATTTTATATATTAGAAAATATATAAAATGTTAAAACAGAGACAAACGGATCTTGCATACGCAACTTATGTAAGGATTTTGTCGCTTACGAAGTGACATTTCTACGAAAGGGGATTTGACTAAATATAATAATATAAATCTGTTTATTCCGTCGGACAAATTTCCAAAAAATATTGAGTTCCTATTTTTGATGAAAACAATTCCTTGATCAAAGAATTTAGCCCTGGTATCGTGTGAGGTTTCACAAACATTCAAGTCACATGCACAAGACACCCAGACTCAGGACAAGCATTCGTGGATCACACAAATTCTTGTCCTACGCGGGGATCGAACCAACACGCCGCTTAGCTTTGGTTGTAACCTCAACCAAACTCATACAAATAGCCAACCAGAGGCACTGTTTTTAATTAATGTGTATTCCAGAGCGACTAATTAAAACGGAATATGTAATTACTAGCAAAGGACTAGTTTAATCTCATAAAGAAAGTTAGCAAAGTCTTGTATTCGACTTGTATTCAAGTTGTGTGTGGGTACGTCATCTTAATTTACATAATTAGTAATTAGTAGGGACGTTATAAGAGACCGTTGTTAGTTTTTCAAGACTGATTAAGTTGCGATGCTTTTTAGGGATCCAGAGAGTTTCAGAACAAAGAACCACTGGTGTTAGTAAGTCTATCGCCAAGCTGTATCACATAAACTCTCATAGCTAAATATGCATTTCTCATAAAGGTATTTCTATTGTCCCTATAATAAAGAATATTAATTATATTACCGTTTTTTGTTGTTCCAATAGTAAATACTAGCTGTTGCCCGCGACTTCGTCCCCGTGGGTAGAAGATATAAGTTATGATTTATACCTGCCCTGTTTTTTTCACATTTTCCATTGGATCTTCGCTCCTATTAGTCGCAGCGTGATAGTATATAGCCTAAAGCCTTCCTCGATGAATGGTCTATTCAACACAAAAATATTTTTTCAATTTGGACCAGTAGTTTGAACGCGCTAATCTCAGGAGATTAGCGCGTTCAAACAAACAAACAAACTCTTCAGCTTTATATATTAGTATAGATTATTCGAACAACAACAAAAAACGTTAACAAATTGTGGATATTCTAATTAATGTATCACCTATTGATTTGTTTTAATTTTGTCTATTTTTACAAGTCATCAGTCACAAGAGTCTGACTAATACATTCAGCAAAATATGTACGTCATTTGTAACAATTTCCGTTCCCAGTGACGAACGGACAGACAGTCAAAACAGCGGATCCTCAAAATTAAATGCTCCGTTTTTAACCGAAAACCCAAAAAAAAAACGATGTATTTGTAAATTTAATTTAAGAAATAGAATTTCAAAAGTATTCATAGCTTCTTAGTTTATCTATTATATGACTGCACAATTATATAACACCTCTATACAGAAATACTTGGTGACACATTATAACAATAACATTTCGGTTAAACCCTAGATCCTAGGTTTAACTATCTCAGATTAACTGATGACAGTCGAGACTAAGGGATCAGCGTAACTGACGCTGTCGGTGATAAAACAATGGAATTATAAATGGCTGAAAACAAGGAGGTTTTTTTATTTTGATTTGTAAAACTCCTTGCTGTCAATATATGCATGAAATAAATCTATACTAATATTATAAAGCTGAAGAGTTTGTTTGTTTGAGCGCGCTAATTTCAGGAAAAATTGAAATTGAATTGGTTTAAATTGAAAAAAATGTTTTTATGTTTAATAGACCATTTATCGAGGAACGTTATAGGCTGTATAAAATCACGCTGCGACTAATAGGAACGAAGATACAATAAATAATAATACAAGTTAGAAATATGTGAAATAAACTGAATTTAACAATACATAAATATTTAGTAATCGCGGCTCATGAGATTTAACTTGGTAACAAACAGACGAACAAATGAACGGACGGATAGACAGCGAGGCCTTGCTACTGGGTTTCGTTATTACCTTTCTGACACAGAACCTTAAAAAAGCTCATAATAAATACTTAAATTCTTTGTTTACACATTCATCATTTTTGATGATGAAATAGTTTCATTCATTATATTATAATACTAAATTTTGTCTAAAAAACAATATAATAGAACAAGAATAACAAGCCCAGCATTGGAATAGTAACGACAAAATTAATTATGTAAAAGTATCCTCAAATTATAAAAAAAAAAACTGATATTAAAAATACAACAATGAAATAACTAAAACGTAATATTTCAAACACTTTTATTTAGCTTTTAATGTAAAAAGTAAATTAAATTATGTCTAAATTCTTATTCATCGAAAAATAAATATAGTTATACTGACATTTAAACCAATATTATGTAGTATATTAAGCTAGCGAGGAGCTCGTGGCTGAGCTATAACCGCATAAGTGATTCGATCACAGGTTAAGCTATGCTTGACGCGGATGGTCCGTAGATGGGTGACCATCTTTGTCATAACGAGTTCCTCCGTGTTTCGGAAGGCACGGTCCCGGCTGTTATTCCTACATCTTTTACAGCCAGTCTAACCAAGGAGTATCGTGTTGCCCAGGTAACTGGGTTGAGGAGGTCAGATAGACAGTCGCTCCTTGTAAAACACTGGTGCTTAGCTGAAACCGGTTGGACTGGTAGCCGAACCCAACATAGTTGGGAAAAGGCTAGGCCAATGATTCAATTTTATAAGTACACCTATACCTGAGATATAACCTAAATGATTCAGTACCTCTCCAATCATGTTGAACGTTTTCCAATAATCTATGTTCGCACCTCTCAATTTCGCTTCAAGATTTCAATTTATATGTAGCTACGATATTATAATTATCAGAGAAATTGATTTATGAAATATATGTAGTTTATTCTTAAATAATATAATTAAAATGCTGTTTTATGTTTACATATTTCTTAAAAGTATGTTAAATATTATCTAAAATGAATAGATTCTCTTTAGAGGGTGTTTCAAAAAAGCCCGATCGTTTTTTTTAATCCAAAATAACTATGACATTAATTCCGCCATTATACCATTTTACTTAATTTTCTTTACTTTAGTTTAGACACATAAACAATTTAAATACGACTTATATTCATCAGAGCGAACAAATTTTAAAACATAAATTATAGTCAAATTTTTGTAAAAAAATCTTTGGTTAGCAAAAAAATTGTAAAATCTATTTACATTTATTCGCAGACCCAAAATTATACTTCCAATATTTCATCAATTATTAATCAAAATTTAATATTTTAATTTACAAAAAAAACTGTTTTAAAAATACGCAAGCATTCAACAACCTGTATTTAATAAGATATTGCATTTCAATCCACCTAGTTCACGATCAATGCCTATTCCTACGATTAATTACAAATATTAATTAAAACCTAAAGCTGTATAATCCTTACCTTGTATTTATTATGATATTATTATAATGATAAACAGGTGGTTTGGTCTGGACGCGCGGCGACACGTGCGCTCGGGACAGCGGCGCGGGCTCTACTGAGAGTTACCCGGGGGTGTTGCTATGTGTATAGTGATAGGATGTTTCAGGGTAAAATTGTGGGGAAAGATTTTCGTTTTAAGTTTGATCGGGATTATATTATGGATTAGGAAGAATTTTGGACTTGAAATTAACTGTTTTCCGATTCGAATGTTGCTATGGTTTTATTAACAGTAAGTATTGAATGGTTGATAATGATTAAATAATTAATAAATGCGGACAACATCACATACATTGTTCTGAACCCAAAGTAAGTTGCTAAAGCACTTGTGTTATGGAATTCAGATACAACGAAGGTACCACACACACCCAGACCCGAGACAATGTAGAAATGTGAATTTTTACATTGACCCGACAGGGTATCGAACCGGGACCTCAGAGCTAGCGACACCTTGAAACCGGTGCGTACGCCACTCGACCACGGAGGTCGTCAAGTTTAAATAATAAATGCAAGAGATATAAATGCATATCTAGATTTTACAGAGAATATTGATTCGTGTAGATAGTCTGAGCTGAACAATATAGATGATTTTTTTATAGTATGACTATGGAAATTCAAGTTTCACGGATTCGCATTTAAACGGGTTTTATTTACGTGCATTAGTTGGTCATGCGTTTTTATTTATTTACTAAAACTGCAACCGTAAATAAAAAAAATATTTTCTGTTTTTAATTCCCAGACTTTATATTAAATGCGAAGTAATCTGTAAAAAGGGATTTTTATTAAAGATTTTTTTTCTTGAGCTCTTCACTTTTCGTAATTTATGTTTGGCTATAAAATGCAACTAACCTATACAGTTATAATGCTAAATTCTGTCTCTATTAGTTCTGCTTACCCCTCTAAGCCTTTTAGTCGTGATCATATTTCAGGGAGATTTTTTTCTTAACAACGGCATCACAGTGCGTTTCGCGCGCAAGCGTCACGGCTTTTCATATTTCGAACACCCTCCACTTTCACTACAAGCTATAACCAACCTTATGCTTTTGTCAATAAGGTCTAACTTTCACTGCATAAAACTGAAGTTCAAGTGTCTTATTCCAAAATGTCAAATGCAAAAAGCATTTAATGAAATTTGAACCTTATTTTGTTTAACTTAACGAAGAGAATTGTTTGTTTTCAAATTCAAATTATTGTAAGGACTAAAAATACTAATTTTTCTTTTATAAAATCTGTTGGTCTGATGTAAACTTTGAATTCTAAGACATAAGGTGTATTTTCGTTTAATATTTGAATGCACTTAATACTTTTTGCTCGAATGCGGTTCCAACGCAATATGAGATTCAAACTAGATATTTTGTGTAAAATTGCACAAAATTTTCTGGAAAATGTGAAAATACTCTAAGCCTATTTACTGTAAAATAGGCTATTAGAGGCTTATTTATAAGTAGCTCTGAACGGTCCGAACTTTTATTATATAATTTATAGCGCAGTTGTTATAAATTGTATAGCAAGTGTGGATTCGATTTCCATTTATTGAAATATTTGTAGCAAAGTGGGAAAACAATTTTACAAAATGTTCTTGCGTCTAATACTTTTTAGGTTTTCGATAAAAACAGGGCCCCATTAGTTAGGATTCATTATCAGTCCGTCCATCTGTCACTAGGCTTTAGCTCATGAACCATGATATCTAGACAGTCACAATTATCACAGATGATGTGTTTCTTTCTCACTAAAATACCAACTAAAAATAAAAGCAGAAGTTAAACAACAATTAGTTCGGCCATAAATATGATAGATGACAAATTTTCTCAAATTTTATTTTTTTCCATCCCATTTATACGGAACCATCACTTTTACTAGTCCAACTCTTACTTGACTCTATTTTTCTTTACAAATCTCGTAGACCTTAACCCAAATACACTTTCGCCTAAAACATAACCTTTGGTAGTAATCTAAGCCGCACCCCGCCACTCCCTAGCCCGATAGTGATAGTACTCGGCCTAAGCGATAGTCGTTAGTGAGATAGCAGATAATGTAGATTTATGACGAATCAGATTGGTTCAGGAACATTTTTGGCAAAAGGGGTATTAATATTATAGGTTAGGTTTCTCAAAGAAATGTTTTCTTGATAATAACTGGTTTATTTAACCTAAATGATAATAACTGGTTTATTTAGCTGTTGCCCGCGACTTCGTCCGCGTGGTTAGAAGATATAAGTTAGGAATCTTTGAACGGCCCTCGAAAATTAATAATTTTCCCTGTTTTTTCCACATTTTCCATTGTATCTCCGCTCCTATTAGTCGCAGCGTGATGTTATATAAGCTTAAAACCTTTCTCGGTGAATGGTCTATACAACAGAAAAATATTTTTTTATAATTGAACTAGTAGTTCCTGAGATTAGCGCGTCAAAACAAACAACTCCTCAGCTTTATATAGCTCAGCTGACGAATATGGGCTGATGATGATGATGACTACAATAAAGTTAAATATTGTCCGTTTTGAGTGGAAATAACTTTAAAAAGAAATTATCGTTTTTCTGTATGTTCCTGTTTCCGTTTTTCTGTAAAAAAAATGGATTTTAAGTAAAGACAATGGAAGGGGGAGGGTTAAGGCTTCATTTAAGGCGGTATTCCCACGGTAACAGGAACTACCGCGTGCTGTAAACTAAAGTCTACGCGGACGAAGTCGCGGGCAACAACTAGTTTAGAAAAAAACTTAGTTCAGAGAATTTTAATTTAAATCGAATTACTAATTCAAACTGCTATACAACTGGAAAATTTCATTCAATTAAAACCTCGTTTCAGTGACGTAAGCGCGTAGGAACAAGTTTTTCATGAAAGGCAAACGTTCAAACTTCGTGTACTCCAAACGGAGGGCTATTGGAATCAAACGACTCGTTAAAACTGGGAACGAGAGTAGTTTTAAATTTCATAAACGTTGTTTACGGTATTCAACAAAAAATCAATTTAAAGTCCTTCGTTTGCTATAACTGCATAAGTGGTTCGATCACAGGTTAAGCTACGTTCGATGGGTGACCATCTCCGTCATAACGAGTTCCTCCATGTTTCGGAAGGCAAGTTAAATTATGGGTCCCGGCTGTTATTCCTACATATTTGACAGTCAAAATCAAAAGTTTTTATTTCAAATAGGCCGTTTCTCAGGCACTTTTAAAACGTTACATTACTGACTCTAGTTACGCGGTTCCAAAGTGTCATTCTTATGGAGAAGAACCGGCAAGAAACTCCATAAGTTACTCTTTTCAAAATAAAATATTATAGTAACAGTCGTTACAAGTAGTCAGAAGCTAGAGAGTCTGACATCCAGTCTGAGAAGGGGTATCGTTGCGCAGGTAACTGGGTCGAGGAGGTCGGATAGGCAGTCGCTCCTTGTAAAACACTGGTACTTAGCTGAATCCGGTTAGACTGGAAGCCGACCCCAACATAGTTGGAAAAAGGCAAGGCCAATGATGAATCAAAGTTTTGTACCCAACCAGAGTCCTTTATCATGAGCTGAGGCAGCGGTCGCGAGTTGAACACAGTTCGGAAACTAGTCGGACACTCCCGATAAACACGCGTAAGAAAACCATTGCATCATTTAATAATAATCCTCAAGATAGTTACTATAAAAGTATTGAAATAAATACAAATTACTACTAACCGATCTAAGTTTCAATGAAATGATCTTCACATTAAACAAATTTTGTGCTTAAACCACTCACGTACCATATTCAATCAATGACATAGCACAAGTATATTATCACAAGTACAACTGATCATGAATCTCTCCCAGCATCCCGGTCCATTACTCACAAGTTTTATAATATGCATCTCAACACAACTCGCTAATGGATGCTGATTCAATCATCACAGATTTCATCTGATTTCTACTTTAACCAGTAATGTGTTAAGTGGACTGTTAGAGTTCCTTATAAAAACTCTAGAGAAAATAAAATTTTGCTAAAAAAATTAAGTTACCTATTCAAATTATGACCGCACCCAACGTTGTTTAGCGTCAGTTTTTTTTTATAGCGGTCACAAAAATGCATCATCTGTACAAAATATCTATAGATAGAGTAACTAGTTACCACGGTTCGTGAGATACGGACTGGTGACGGATAAACAAACAGCGATATAAACTTTTGACGCAATCGTTTTTCAAGAATTTAATTATCAGATCAAAATTACAATATGAAAAAATCAATTGACCGAAGTCAAGTGAAAAAGCTAGTTCCAAAATAAAATTTAATCACACTTAAACACAAAATGACCAGTAGAACCTAAAATAACACAAAACTGTTTCGTTAAAAGTTACGAAATACATTTCGACTGAAACTCGTAGCATTTCAAACGAAAATTACGTAACTAGTGCTACGGCTACGAGCGTAGCATACTTGCGGCTACGGCGTAGCGCAGTTGAATTGCGATGGTATTTTTGCATGCGTAGGCAAATGGGGTTTGGTTGAAGGATTCATTGTTACAGGGTTTAATTAGTTTTCGTTATTAGAGGCTAAAATGTTCAGTTAGGCGACTTTATGTTTGCTGTTAAAAGACATTTAAGTAAAATATATTATTTTTTCGATTGATGACAACAAAAGCTTCAAAAATATTTCTTTAAAATCATTTTTAAATCTGAATAACTAGCCTGGTAGTCTAGTGGTTAGTGACCCTGACTGCTACAATGGAGGTCGTGGGTTCTGTTCCAATCCAGGACAAATGTTTATGTGATGAGCACGATCATTTTTTCTGAACCTCAGTGTATTTTCTCTAGATTTATCTATATTATGTATGCATTTATCAATATATAAGTATGTTTATCAGTTGTCTAAATCAAAATCAAAAAGTTTTTATTTCAATTATGCCGTTTCTCAGGCACTTTTAAAACGTTACATTACTGACTCTCGTTGCGCGGTTCCAAAGTGTCATTCTTATGGAGAAGAACCGGCAAGAAACTCCATAAGTTACTCTTTTCAAAATAAAATATTACAGTAGCATTTTACATTAAAATGAATGTCTGCAAAAACAGCGTAAATTAGCAAAACAAGTATCAAATAGCAAAATGTTAATGATTTTCTAGTTCTATAATACAAGCTCTGCTTAGTTTGAGACTAGATGGCTTTGTGTGACACTTGTAGAATATTATATTATTTTTAGCTTTTTTATTCACTTAAAACATTTCAAACAACCTTTTCAAAACAATATTCTGTGAAACTTAGACGTATGGAGTATAATTTTGTATTTTTCCATAGCCTTTCTTTTTAACGATATTTCTTCCTAGAATGAAGCCTACATTCTAACAGCCCAGTTATTATTATAATACGAGTGTGCCTTCTTTGTTATACCTTAAATAGAAATTGATTTTCTAATAATGTAGGTAACAAATATGGTGTTCGTTCATGGAGAGACCACATAGGGAGATACATTTTGCCTTTTATTAATTTCATCATTGCTTATTTAATTCGTTAAGTTAAATAACATTTCTATCCAATAAGGTATTTGACTAAATCAATTAAAATAAATCTGTTTAGTCCTACAGACAGATTTCTAAAAAAAATATTGAAGACTTGTTTTTTATTGTATCACATCATCAAAAAGTAAAGAAGATTGAAAGTACTTAAGAGTGGTAGTGGGGGCTAATAACATCACTTGCTGTTAAGTAAAAAGCGAACTGGCTAGATAGGCTCAGATAAAAAAAAACGTAGCTAATATTTTTTTGAAAATCAATCACATGGAATAAACAGTGTTTTTTTTTGTAAACATGCTATTGAGCAAACATGATATACAATTACATCTACTTTTAAGCCCTAAAACAATATTAAAAAGTCTATAAATATATTAAACCATCAATTATCATCAGGTAAAACTTGTTCCATATATTAAAGTCGGATCGGTAGCAGGTGCAACCGCGTCGCTAACACAAAATACTTTACAGTATAAAATAAACCTATTCTATCTCGTAGTACCGAAACAAAGCCTCTTTTACAATCCCCTACAGTGTGAAATAAAACTTTTACAACCCCCTCCTACCCAGCCTCTAAGAGATAATTCAAGCCACATGCATTCTCGTAGCAATTCGTAGGCGCTACGTGCAGCGTAGCACGTCCGTAGCAAGTACGTAGCACGTAGCACAGATGACATTTTAAATTGGATTGTGTTTACGTGGTGGTATTCGGATGGTAGGATTTTATGGTAGAATAGTAGTTTTTGAAAGTTTGAGTGCTAGCTTTATGGGATATGTATAAACAGTGTTATAAATATTAATGTAAGTACGGTTACATAAAGCTCGTGGCTAATCTATAACTGCATAAGTGAATCGACGACCTCCGTGGTCGAGTGGCGTACGCACCGGTTTCAAGGTGTCGCTAACTCTGAGGTCCCGGGTTCGATCCCCGGTCGGGTCAAGGTAAAAAATTCACATTTCTACATTGTCTCGGGTCTGGGTGTTTGTGGTACCTTCGTTGTATCTGAATTCCATAACACAAGTGCTTCAGCAACTTACTTTGGGTTCAGAACAATGTATGTGATGTTGTCCGCATTTATTATTATTTATTATTTATCTATCACACATAAATTGTAGGTCGCGGCTGTTATTCCTAGATCTTTGACAGTCGCTACAGGTTGTTAGAAGATAGAAAGCCTGACAACCAGTCTAACTAAGTGGTATCGTGTTGCCCAGGTAACTGGGTTAAGGAGGTCAGATAGGCAGTCGCTCCTTGTAAAACACTGGTACTTAGCTGTGTCCGGTTAGACTGGAAGCCGAAATCAACATAGTTGGGAAAAGGCTAGGACGAAGAGTATGATGGTGAATGGTTTAATACAATTTGGTAACAATGAAAAATTGTTTTTATTGGTTGTATCAAAATTAGAAAATTGGTTCAATTAATACTCAAAACGGCTTGGGATTAAACCATGAATATAGTAAGTAATTTGTTCTTAAACAGTCGCAGTATTGTTTGAAACTAGCCACAAACATGCAAAATTAATTTTAATTTGATTCCAAGATAACTTAGGACCAATTTCGTCAATTTGCATATGTATGGTCAAATCTACTAAAACTACAATTAAAAAATCTGATAATTTGCTGTATGCAAGCTGCACTGAAACCCGAGAAATGTAATTATTTTAGGTCAGATTGTCTTGTGCATGTGTCTTTCATGAATGTTCGTGAAGCTCTCCGGAACACAGGAATTAATTTGTCTAGTATTAGTGCGAAAATCGCAATTAAATTGAATATATAAAGTTAATATTATGTTTTGTTGTTCTAAAGTTTCTGTGTTTTTCAGTTTTGTAACGTAAGAACCTCGATCGTAAGAATCGATTTTGTTGATAATTTTTTTTATTTTGTTCCCATAAGAATTTTATCAATTATGGCTCCATATTTTTTCATTCGAAGTTATTTGTACATTTTCCATATTTAAACAATATATATAATATAATATAATATGCGGACAACATCACATACATTGTTCTGAACCTAAAGTAAGTTGCTAAAGCACTTGTGTTATGGAATTCAGATACAACGAAGGTACCACAAACACCCAGACCCGAGACAATGAGGAAATGTTAATTTTTACGTTAACCCGACCGGGGATCGAACCCGGGACCTCAGAGCTAGCGTCACCTCGAAACCGGTGCGTACGCCACTCGACCACGGAGGTCGTCATATTTCTACAAAATCAACCTACAAAACACATTGTCCCTATTAATACTTGTCATCTACCATATCACAACATATTATATCTATTAGCCACAACATAGCAACATACACTAATGTGGTATTGTATGTTTGTATATCCCTCGTGTATAATATATGAGGTCTGCACATTGAAAAGACCCTTTCAATGGACCTTCCACAGAGTCATGAATGTATAGACGGTGCGTGTCGGTGCTAATGACTTTGAATGTTAGAAATAGGAATGATGTACACATTTTTCATGTATGTCTGTATTTTCGTCTATTTTTAAAAGATTTTGACGTGTGCAAAAAATTTTATAGCTGCAATATTTTTTTATAATATAGGTATTACATATTTATTTTAGAAGAAAAACATTGATTATACGTATAGTCGACTGATTGAGGTCAAAACAAGGTTGGACCCCTGCGTAAGACAAGCATTTGTGTGATCCACGAATGCTTGTCCTGAGTCTGGGTGTCTTTGTGCATGTGACTTGAATGTTTTCGAAACCCCGTAACAAAAGAATTAAATACCTTAGTATGGGTATCGTTTAATAAACTGCTTGTAAATAGTTTTGTTGAAAATTATTCTAAATTAAATATTATACTAGTAGGTATATAGCTTTTAACTTTTATCCTATAAATAAAAATAAACGTATTAAACACTAGCTGTTGCCCGCGACTTCGTCCCCGTGGTTAGAAGATATAAGTTATAATTTATACCTGCCCTGTTTTTTCCACATTTTCCTATGTATCTTCGCTCCTATTAGTCGCAGCGTGATGTTTTATAGCCTCAAACCTTCCTCGGCGAATGGTCTATTAAACACAAAAAGAAGTTTTCAATTTGAACCAGTAGTTCCTGAGATTAGCGCGTTCAAACAAACAAACAAACTCTTCAGCTTAGTATATAGCCTAGTATATTATATTAAGTAAGTATTTAATTGAGTATAAATATAATACAATGCACATTAATCACCATATTGTCTTAAAACCCTATAAATATTATTATAATTAAAATTATACGACACCTGTGAAGCAAATTAATTTATGCTTTAATAAATGTTGTTAAGGTTAAAATATTGACCCAATATGTCTTTAAAACGTAAATAAACAAATTTTGACATTTTTTAATTATGCCCCCTCTATACTTTATGAGCTCTGTATCCACAAATAGAGTGAGTAATGGCGGGATAATGTGACTACAGCCAGTAAATCTATCGCGAGGGGCGCGGGTTCGAGTCCCGGCGCGGTAACGACGTAACGTTTAAGAAATAACTCCTATTTGTTATAATACTTCATAGGTTTAGATAAATTGCGGGTTCTATTGGCTAATGTCTAGGAAAATCGAAAGTTAAGCAACCTTGTCAAGGTAGAGTTTTAGATGGGTGACCATTATATTAAGAGAATCTTGAAAAACTCTACAGTTACATAAAGGTTAAGCAACTGTAATCAAAGCCAATTTTATGATGAGTATCGTAGTTTATATTTTATTTTAATATTTGCGGATTCATTGGGTAACGTAGTAGAAAAAACAAAGTTAAGCAACCAATGCCAAGGTTGGGTTTTTGATGGATGACCATTCGGAAAATCCTGAAAAACCAATAACATAAAAGTTAAGCAACGTCATCAAGGTTAATATTGTGATGAGTAACATAGTTTATATTTAATTCTCATATATTCGGTTAGGTAGGCAAAACCGCGGGCGTTTACCAGTGTATAAGAAAATTGATGATCGTACTTACCTGCCAATCACTGTGTCTTCTTATAAAACGTTTTATTAAAAAGGGTTCTGAAGATATTCTGAATAAAGCGTCTGATATTGAAGGGCGGGTAATAAATTATGTTGAACATGTATCTATTATATTATTTATAATCTTGCTATTTAATATTATAAACGTGAAAGTTTGTATGTATGGATGTTTGTTCCTCTTTCACGCAAAAACCACTGAACGGATTTCGATAAAACTTGGTACAGAGATAGTTTATAACCAGTATAGTTTGTATCCCGATTTATGTTTCCGTAGGATCTGACTGAATAAAGGATTTGACTTTGACTTAGTCTCAAAGTAAGCTAAACTTAAGACAACTGATAAAGGCACTATGCGTTTCTAAATATACTTAGCTATAGCTAAGATTACAATCAGACCCAAAACAAATGATCGTTCTTACACACAACTACTTGTACTTTACATTCCATGTCTATTTTTATGATACCCTTAGCATCACAATCGCAAATCCGACTTCTAGTCTATAAATGTACCCAATTTCGTCCAAATCCGTGCAGTGGTTTTTGCGTAAAAGAGTAACAAACGTTCATTCACACTTAAAACAAAATTGCATTTATAATATTAGTGTAGGATTGGTATTTACAAACTTCTTTGTTTATCCTTCGCAGAGGCAGGCGGGACCGCGGGCAAACACTAGTTATTACAGCCATTGATAGCTCAGTTCTGCGGACAAGCGAGATTTAATCTGTTGTCACAGAGTAAGAGGTACAGAGAATCAAGAACGAGAAGATATTGAACAAAAAACAGAATAGAAGAGAAAAGAATAAGTCTTAATTTAGAAGAATCTTGATACAATAGATGTTACATAAAATAGGTCCATGATATTCGGCTCTTCGACTCGCGAGCCGTTGCCGCGTCAGCTCATGTCGAGTTGGGTCCGAAACTAATTAGGCGTTCGAAATAAATATGCGTGGAACAACTGTTATTTAAATAAATATATCGAAAAAGGACTGGAAAATAGTCTAATATATAAAATATATATAAATAAAATACCCTAACTATTGCCACAGTAAAGAAAGATAAAAGAAAAAATAGGTATCTAATATTTTTGGAAAACTGTCCTACGACCTAAACAGATTTTTAGTTAAACGCTAATATCAGTTTAAAAATAAGAAGTTACGATAGTAGACGCGTCTTCTACATATATCCTATTTACCACAAGGTGTTGCCCGCACCGCTACAAATTCAAAATGTACCTACGGAAACATTAAATCCAGATAAAAACTTTTCTGCTAATCCTGGTTATAAACTATTTATATACCAAGTTTCATCTAAATCCGTTCAGTGGTTTTTGAGTTACATATCCATACATACGTTTATGAACACATGCCCCTTATATTCTCACCTTACTAAAAACCTTTACAAACATTAACATTCTTAATCCACAGATAATGAAATCATAATGCTAATATATTTAAGTAAAGCTAATTACTTCGTGCTTGTTCAGATACCTCGTGACGTAATTTCCGCCCGAGTCAAGCCATTATTAAAATGTTAGGAAATTGAAGGGAGGGAGCGAGACGGGTAGAGTGTGAGTGAGATGGGAGATAGGGCTGGCACGATGATGTTAGTTAATTGAAAGAGTAGTGAAAGTGTCAGTTTTGGCTGATGGTGCCAAAATGGGAGTGAATAGGGTACCTGAAGTTTAGGTTAGGAATAAATAGCTCTGAGGGAAAATATGTCTGTAAGTCTAATTGTTTAGAGATAAAATAAATATCGATTGGAATTTGGATTAATAATATTATTGATCCATCAAATAGATTTCCCGAAAATAACAAGAACAGGTGTTTTTTTTAAAGGAGCTCGTGGCTAAGCTATAACCGCATAAGTGATTCGATCACAGGTTAAGCTATGCTTGACGCGGTTGGTCCGTAGATGGATGACCATCTTTGTCATAACGAGTTCCTCCGTGTTTCGGAAGGCGCGTTAAATTGTGGGTCCCGGCTGTTATTCCTACGTCTTTAACAGTCGTTACAGGTAGTCAGAAGCTTGAAAAGTCTGACAGCCAGTCTAACCAAAGGGTATCGTGTTGCCCAGGTAACTGGGTTGAGGAGGTCAGATAGGCAGTCGCTCCTTGTAAAACACTGGTACTTAGATGAAACCGGTTGGACTGGTAGCCGACCCCAACATAGTTGGGAAAAGGCTAGGCCGATTATATATATTAGTAGATAATAATATATATTAGATATTAGTCTTCACTAATAGATGTCACTCTACGATGCCTTTTATTTTCCCACGTTTTTATACACTCACTTCCTTGTTTGTATGTTTGTTTGTTTGTCGTTCCGGTTGGATTGCTGCAATTCAATTTTGAGGCACTTCCCGATAAGCTAGCAGGCTGAAATTTTCAGGGTAGCTTCAAACCCGATGACAATACAATTTGCATCTACTAAAACAGCTGGACCGATTTTGTTAAAATTTGAATGGAGTGACTTCTTATTCTACAAAGAGTTCCTATATTTCATATTTTAATTAAATACCCAATTAACTCGAGAAACTAAGATCACCATCTATTTCTATTAAATTATACTTTTCAACATGCAAATTAAAACCAATATCATTCTCACTCAATGCTCAACACTCAACAATATACCGTTAAGACATCTGTTAGTGACAGCCCTGACACTAAGCGTGGAGTGTGAAATAATTAGACGAGATTATCATAATGTGGGCTAACTGTGGGTTATCAGGGAGAAGGGACTGTGTACACGAGGCGAGGGATGTAGAGAAGATGGTGATAAGAGGACTCTTCTAGAGTTTTTTTGAACTGAAACTTCTTGACTGGAGTTGGAGAAGAATTTTTCGTCACCTTTCACGTGTCTTATTTTTATTTTATTTTACTAATCTAATAAAAAGTAAATGACATACGTTTACTAAACTATTGTATCAATATCTTTTGACTTAAAGGGCGGTACATTTGAGCAATTCGTCAGCATTAGCGCTTGGAGACTCGAAACCTCTCTAAAGATCGGTCCTGATCGATTTTAGCCAGCTGGATTAGACTACAGTGCGCTAGATCGATGGAACAGTGCTCCAAGACAACCGGAGAGAGGTCAGGTGGAGAATCAACAAGTTTAAATATAATTATGACATTTATACCTTAATCATTCAAAAAGTTGGTGAATCGAACTCAAGACGAGCTAGTATAGGACTTGGCAGAAGAAAGTGGAACACCGAGTGATAAAGCTGTGATAGCCTATTGGTAACAACCCCTTCATTTCAAGTTCAAATTCAAAAGTCTTTATTTCTTTTTTAATAACATTAATCACTACATTAAATGCCCTACAGAACCGTTTAAACGGTTTGACTACGGCGCAACATAATTGTCGCATCGTGTATACAAGCCTTAATAATATAATGCCATTACGAGAGTATGGCTTTTAAGACAATGTGTTAATGAGGGTAGGTGATGGTTTTATAAATTAAAAGCTTTGGATTCATGAAAACGTCTTTGTGATGTTTCTTTTTGTTTTATAAAGTTTATTTCAGTGTTTGTCTGTACTGTTTTTTTAATATGACTCCGGTACTTTGGAATTTAATGCTTGTGCCGCAGGAAGTTTGACAAATTCAAATCACATAGATAACAACGCAAATTGAGCACACAATCTGGTGCGAAATAAGCAACCCAAAAAATTCTTGAAAATGATTTTGAAACACTTGACTTAAAAAAGGTAGGGGAGGTTCTCAATTCGATGGCTTTTTTGTTTTCAACTTTAAACTGAATGAATCGATTTTATTGTTCTTTTATTCATTCATGTGGAATGACACTTGTTTTTCTTTTAAGACCGTCGTAATTTTTAATTAAAAAAAAAAATTAACATACAACCATTTAATTCAATACATCTCTATGAAAGATGAATCATTAAACATTCAACCGTCTCGGAAGCCCTTTAGCTTACAGTTTCTATTTGACTTGCGATGTGTTTACAAGTCAAGTCAAATAAAAACTCGTCATAATGGCGCCCAACGCGGGGCACAATTGTTATGGAACTGTTTCTGGTATATTAAAAGTCATTTGTAACAATTTATTTAATACAAGCTTCCGACCTTCATTTATTAATATTTTTGTTTCATTGTTCGTTTCATATGTGAGGAGAATGGTGAATGATGCGTTATACAAAGAAAAGAAAAACCGCTTTTAATCAAAATATTAAAAAAATATTGTTATTTGCGAGTAAGATTCGTTACACTAAGAATTCTGTATAAAGAAGAAATTAAAAAATGGTTTTTTTTATTAAGAAATGGTTCAAAAATTAATTTCCATCCAATTTGAAACCGTAGCAAACGTTGCTTAACCTCGATGTTCATGTTTATTACTTTCGTTTAAGCACTAAGTAATGGAAAAGATTTTGTACAAATTAGAATCTAAAAAACTTAAGAATAATTTCTTTAATTCTGTAGTTTACTATTTAAATTATTTTAAATAATATTATGCTGTTAAAAAAAACATTCATTATTCATTTCAGTTTCTGAGACAAAATCCTCTTAACATACAACCAAGTGACATCAATACAAAACTTCCCTCCCCCCGCGCTTACGCCTTAAACATGCCTTCAGTTTAGTTTTGTCACCGTTAAGTCTAAAGTTCCCTTTGATGTACCGACAGATAACTTAACCTCCTAAAGTTAAGTTAACCAGAAGTTTAGACTAACTTAATCCGTTTAAATTAACCGCAAACTGCTGAAGTATTTGTAGGTAACCGTAGGTTTAAGTAGCTGAACTCCGCGTTACCTCCCCCCCTCCCCCTATTTCTCGTAGCGTGATGATATATAGCCTTCCTTGATTAAAGACTCATCATTATTCCCCTGCCTTGATCCCATTTTTTTGTGGTCGGTGCAACATGTCATGGTCATGGTCATGGTGATCTTCTTCCATACCGTTTTATCTGACGTCATCTCTCCAGAAACACTCTTTTAAGGGATATCGTCTTTCACACAATCCATACATTGTTTCCTTGGTCGTCCTCTTCTAAATACTAACAAAATCAAAAAAATATTCTCTATCTTATCATCATCACTTTAGCCTTTTCCCAACTATGTAGTGGTCGGCTTCCAGTTTAACCGGTTTCAGCTAAGTACCAGTGTTTTACAAGGAGCGACTGCCTATCTGACCTCCTCAACCCAGTTACCCGGGCAACACGATGCCCCGTGAGTTAGATTGGCTGTCAGACTTTCTAGCTTCTGACTACCTGTACCGACTATCAAGGATGTGTAAATAACAGCCGGGACCCACAGTTTAACGTGCCTTCCGAAACACGGAGGAATACGTTGTGACAAAGATGGTCACCAATCCACAGGCCGAGTGTGTTTAAACGAAGTGACTGTGACTCGTTACCAGATAACAACGCTGCGAAACAAATTGAAATCACGAACTGGATCGATTCGCGATCTTGCTTTACTTCGATAATACTATTTCAGAACCGAATCTTGTATTAGAGAGTTGAATATTAATAGTTTTAAAAATCTAAATACCCACGTTTTTGAATGTCACTCCAATTAAATTTTATCAAAATCGGTTCAGCCTTTTTTATTTGTGCATTGCATTGTCATCAGGTTTGAAGTTACCATGAAAATTAAAGGGTGCTAGCTTATCGGGAAGTGCTTCAAAATTGAGTTACAAAAATCCAACCGGAACGACAAACAAACAAGAAAAGTGAGTGTATAAAAACGTGGGAAAATAGAACCAAAACAAATTCGAGAGAAAGTCAATGTCATAATACACTTTTAAGTCAACCGTGCACCTAACTCATTACTATAACGTTCCAAAAGTGCCTGGAAAACAGCCTATTTGGAATGAGAACTTTTGATTTTGACAGTTCCTAAGATCAGCTCGACCAAACCAAACGCACAAACTCCAGCATAATAACATTTATCCAGACATAAGTTTATAAATGTCTGCCACAAACTGCGCTGTTTATAATGCGGTGGTGGGAGAGCGGAGTGTAAGAGCAATGGCGGAACATCTGTTAGTGAGGTGGGGCCACGAAAACAGCGAGGTATACATTTAATTTAATTCTTTATTGTACACGATTAAATAACATAAAAAAACGCGAGCTAAACCCAGAAATGGGTTTTTGTCCAGAAACTTTTGCCAGAAAGAAAATATATTTATAATAACTATCGTGAGACTGATTCATTATTAAATGATGTAACGGTTTACTCACGCGTATTACTAGTCGGGCTACCCCGATAAATACGCGTGAGTAAACCGTTACATCATTTAATAAAGAAAGAAAATATATTTCAATAGATTAATCTGTTTGGATCAGGGTATTAGTAAAAAAAAACTGTATAGTCCGTCTGTCACGCCGTTTTCTAAGAAATAAATTAGCTACATGCTTTTCTTTTATCTCGTAACTAGCTGTTGCCCGCGACTTCGTTCCCTTGGGTAGAAGATATAAGTTATGATTTATACCTGCCCTGTTTTTTCACATTTTCCATTGTACCTATCTTCGCTCCTATAAGTCGCAGCGTGATGATTTATAGCCTAAAGCCTTCCTCAATTAATGGTCTATTCAACACAAAAAGAATTTTTCAATTTGGACCAGTAGTTCCTGAGATTAGCGAGTTCAAACAAACTAACTCTTCTGCTTTATATATTAGTATAGGAGTATCACTACATAGTATAAAACAAAGTCGCTTTTTCTGTCATCATGTTGTATGTCCCTATGAACGCTTAAATCTTTAAAACTACGCAACGGATTTTGATGCGGTTTTCAACAATAGATAGAGCAATTCTTGAGGAAGGTTTTAGTGTATAATAAGTTTAGGTTTTGTGTAAACTGACAATATTACAACGATATTAGTTAAACATGTCGGAAAAAATTAAGCCATTCGAGAGCTTTCCTCGAGAACGCTGCCAAAACCTTTTGAGTTGCAACAAAACTATGTATGGCGGGTTTGTACCTCTTTAATAAATCTACAAAAAAGTCCGCGGTGGTATATGTCTATCTTCCAAGGATAACCCACAATAACCATTTTTATGTGTTTTCTTAATACAGTAAAATTATGGGTTATTTACGAACCTATTTTTAACAATACAGTATTAATCCTTATCCAAATAAATAAGTTAGATATATTATACATGTAATATAGAACAAAATTGCCTTTTACACTACACCAAAAAAGTGAATAGGTAATGAGTTATCGTAATATTAAAATCTCCGCGCGAGAAATTAAAAATCGATGAAACGTAGCGAAGATATCGTTGGCATCTATATACTAATATACTTATACTAATATATAAAGCTGAAGAGTTTGTTTGTTTGTTTGTTTGAACGCGCTAATCTCAGGAACTACTGGTTCAAATTGAAAAAACATTTTTGTGTTGAATAGACCATTCATCGAGAGAGGTTTTAGGCTATATATCATCACGCTGCGACCAATAGGAGCGAAGAAAAAGTCATAACTTATATCTTCTAACCACGCAGACGAAGTCGCGGGCAACAGCTAGTAGATTAATAAATAAGGGTTTACAGTGATTTAACATCTCGTGTGACGTCACTTACCAGTACGCTTTTTACCAGCTAGTGATGTTCTTAGTGACCTTTACTATACTTTAGTGCTTTTACGCTTCCTAAGTTTTAACGATGTGATAAAATGACAAATACTTACCTTTTCAATATTTTTGGTATTTTTTTTGTAATTTTACGCAGATTTTTTTTATTTATTCATTCGACCCGAAGGTTTGCTGGTAGATAATGCCTCGCATCATTGCGTCCGGCTTATGTACCACAATTGTACATGAAAGATTTAAAAATAAATAAACGTTTTCTCTCAAAATATATTCGTCGACTCGCTCTCAGTTTTCGTGGCCACACCGCTCGCCAGTGATTCCGCGGAACAATTTCAATATAATCCGAGCTGACGTCGCGCTCTACACCGCGATCCACTCATTATGTGACATTCGGAGAAAGACGAAGTTATTCTGCTAATGTCACGCAGAATAGGGGATTGTTGTGTTATGTTTAACTAGTCAATTTCAAGATTTTTCTTCATTATAACTTATAACTACTTAGAAACAAATGTTATGCAACTTAATTTAAATTGCAACAGAAATTGCGTATGTAAATTTCTGCATGGACCTGAGAAAATCTAGCTTTTGAATAGATAAAATATATTTTCAAATCGAAACGGTATACTAAAAAAAAAATATGATTTATTTATTACTAGCCTGGAATGTCCCACTGCTGGGCAAAGGCCTCCCCACTCTTCTTCCACTTGTCTCTCTCAAGAGCCGCGAGTGACCAGTTCGGTAAGAACGAATCCAGGTCATCCCGCCATCTCCGTCTGGGTCTGCCTCGCTGACGTCGGTTTAGTGTTAAAAATTAACACGTTCAAAAAATACATACCTACGGTATAGTTTTTTTTTGGTAGTTTAGTTAAAAATGACTTCATTTTCAGTCTCTGCTTGTAAGAAAATTACATGACAAAGATACGAGTACTTATTGTAAAACTTTGCTTAGTTTGAAACTAGATGGCGCTGTGTGAAAATTGTAAAATAAATGTTCCATTACTAAAATTATGGGTCCCAGCTAATAATATATCTCTGACAGTCGTTACAGCTAGTCAGAAGCTAGAAAGTCTGACAACCAGTCTAACTAAGGGGTATCGTGTTGTCTGTAACTGGGTTGAGGAGGTCAGATAGGCAGTCGCTCTGTAAAACACTGGTACTTAGCTGAATCCTGTCAGACCGGAATCCGACCACAACATAGTTGGGAAAATACTAGAATAATGATAATCTACATACTTTAAACATTTTCCTTGATTTTGAACTTAACAAAATGAATATAAATCTCTTATAACCGCTACTCCATTTTAATTAAGTTCTCCAATACAACAGCTGTTGCAAAACGAATTATAAATGTCAATTAATTATAATAATAATGTTAAATCCGGGCCTTTCTCAACGTGGTGTGAATATCAAATGGAATTCTGGAAATTGTTGTAACGAAAATTAATGACGATTACTTTTATGGGATCAAAAAACTAATCAAGTTTAATTTGAAGACGCAATACTAAGGTAAAAATACACTCAATATTTTATTTGTTGCTGAAAAAAAAATCGAAAAGTAGTCATTGGTCTCCCATCAATGTTATCGCCTGACCAAGCGCTGCTTAACCTGAACTTTTTCTTTTCTGCTATTGCCGCAACAGCGATATAATATACTGCGAAGATTTCCACAGTCCAGCTATCATGATTCATGAGATACAATCTGGTGACAGACTTACGGATAGACAAAGCAATAGCGGAGCTTTAGCCAATACTTTTCCGATATTATATTAACTTCGTAAAATAATTATAGCAATATTCATTTACTGCGACTTAAGAATGTTATATTCAACTATCTTTTCGCCGCGGCTTCGCCCGCGTCGAGGTCGGTTATATCGCGTTTCCAAGAGAACTCTTCAAAAGTCCGGGATAAAAACAATCCTATGTTCTTTCTCAAGGTCAACTCAATCTCTGTACTTCATTAAAATCGGTTCAGTGGTTTAAACGTGACAGTGGTTTAGACAGACAGACAGACAGACTTACTTTCGCATTTATAATATTATATATTATATGTAAGGATTTTAACCCGACAAAAAAAAAATATCAACCTATATAAAATAACATGCCTTATAGTAACGATCGTCAGAATATCACACCCACTCGTCTCTCACTTCAAAAGATGCCGGTGACCACTCCACAACTCCTAGTTTTGCTAACTGGTCGCTTTCAGTTCGACACCTCGTTAACTAAGAGAACTTTGCTTTTAAATAAATTACTATGCAGGTTAGACAGAAGGTTTATATTTATGTTTTTTATTATGTCGGCTATAACGGCTAAAACAGTACCTACACTTTAGGAAGTCGCATAAAAGTAGCCTATGTGTTGATCTAAAGTGTCAGATACTGGTATGCCAAATTTCATCAAAAACGGTTCAGCTGTTTCGGTAAAGGGTGAGGGAATAAAATTACAAAATTTATCATCCAATAAATTTGTGACCGTAACAATAGTAGCTTAGCGTCAAATTTTATACTTTTAGATTCAGATTTTCTTTATAGCAGATAATTTTATAGGTACCTATCGTAAGGCTGATTAATTATTAAATGATACAACGAAATAAGGTTCGACTCGCGATCCCGCCGCGTCTGCTCATGATTAAAAACTCCGGTTGGGTCCGAAACTAGTCGGGCTAGCCCGATAAATACGCGTGAGGAAACCGTTACATCATTTAATAACATATAAAGATATACATAATCTATGAAAAACCATCTAGCTATCACAGTTCCGGAGATACAGCCTAGTGACAGACAAACAGACAACTTCGCGTCAGTAATAATGTTAAAATTTTACCGTGGGATACTTAACCTTAAAAAATAACATTATTATTCCAACTTTCACTTCTTATATAACTACATAGTGACTCAAAAGTAAGTAATCACTTTAAACATGGCTGAACCTGTATTTAGATTTTACTTAAATAAATTAAGGAAATAGGTTTCACTAGTTCTTGCTAAATAGCAGAGGTATACGTCTAACTATTAACGACGTTAAACATTAAAATACTATTTGAAGTAATAGGGATGATGACAATTTTTTTTGGCAGTGTCTGTCTTGTAGTTTTTTGTATAATAATGGATACGTATTTTTTAATTTGTCCCGCAAACATAAATTGACTAAATTACAGTGAATGAAACTTACGTGTAACGTCACGATTGAGTATAAATTTTACTCTATCGTTACGTCACAAGCCCCCTCTCCTAAACTTTAAAGCAGTTAATCTTTGTCAATTCTAGTTTTTCTGAAAGGAGTGAGAGAGGGCGCTACGGTGCACTAGTAAACATTAGCTCTGTGTTTTTTATATCGAAAAATATAGATTAAGTGCTTAAATTGATATAAAAAGTTAATAATAGTTTAAAACTTAAGGACCAACAGTGAAAAAAGTTATAGTTCACTCAAAATACGCAAGGAAAGTGAAATAATACACAAAACTGTGCCAGTGATACTAACGAACTCCATTTCAAAATTTAAAACGCCTATTTGAAGAAAATACTACAAAAACTTACTGAAATTAATACATACCGAGTAATAACCAAATTGAAAACATCTCAGAAAGGTACAAAACAGATATTTTAAGATATTGTGTTAAAAAACGTTATAAAAGTTCAAGGCATTGCATTTAAAATTGTTAATAGCTCCATCTATCGGTAAGCACTCAAAACACTAGCACAAAACCGATAGATAACAAAACACCAAACTGTCCAACGAACAAATAACAAGATCGGACACTAGAGGGCGTTATTTTAAAAAGGCAATATAAACTATTTAATTATCACCAAATGGCGACTACGAATTGTGCAGGATGTCAACAAAAAATAAATAAAGAAAACCTTACCTGCAAACACTACAAGGGATAATTTCAATCATATGACGCTGGAGAATAGAAATTCATGGAAATGCCAGGCGTGCCGTTGCAAAATCCCCAAAACCGGCAACTTAGACACCCCAGTACGACAGCAAGACTATAAACAAATGATGTCATTAAACTCCCCACCCAAAAAGACCTCAGATATTAACGTCACAATAAGAAAAAAAACAACAAACTCTATGAATGATACTATTGCATCTGAAGATCTAAGTTTCTTAGGTGACACAATCCGTCCAGAAGATGAGAAAACTACCTCAAACACAGAAATTCAACCAACTATCTCTCTGCAAAATCTTAGTGAAATCATAATACAGCGCTTGAAAGAAAATAATAAATACATAATATCAGAATTACAAAATACAATCCAAACTGAAATAAATAAAGCTATTAGCCAACTGAAAGAGGATATAGAAGGAAAAACAAACTTTTTATATAAACAAAATGATCTAAAAACCCAGGATATAGAGAACATAAATAAAAAAATCGAAAAGCTGAGCAAAGAATGTGAAGCACTGAAAGAAGAACTCAAAAAATTCAAAACCATGCCGGAAGTCAAATTCAACGAAAACAATTCCAAGAAGATTGTAGTCTACGGTTTTCCAGATATTTACAATGAGTCTGAAAATGAACTGCATCGCCGATTAATTGATATGTTTTATTAAACCCTACAAGTAGACCTTACTCACTATATCGAAGAAGCACACAGAATAGGAAAAAACAACAGAAAAAACCGACCTATTGTAATCGAGCTCCTTAGCAAAAAAATGGCTTAATATATAATAGAAAATAGATACTACTTACAAGGAACCAAAATATTTATATCCGAATACTTAAATGAAAACGAAAGACAAGACAGAAAATTATTGCGTGAAGAAATGCTAAAAGCACGAAAAAAAGGCCAGTATGCGATAATAAGAAATAACCAACTGTTTATAGATGGAAAAAGAATAGACATCAGAGAAGAAAACATTAATATAACCTACCAGAACGAGTATGTAACAAACGAAAAAATAGAAGACAAAATAGGAGAATACAAAACAAACCAACAACCCAACATCTACAATAACGCACCAGAAGATATAGATAACGATACATTTCGAAACTAAGGGACAACAATTTAAAATTATGTTTCAGAACATACAAAGCATTACTAATAAACAACATCTCCTAGAAGCCTTCTTCCATGAAAAACCTATATATAATAATGCAATATGTCTATGCGAGACTTGGTTATCGCAAGAAAAATTAGAAAACCTACATTTTAGCGAATACAAGATTGCAGCATCCTACTGTCGCCGTACTCGAGTAGGCGGCGGAGTGTCCATTCTATTACAAGATCATATATACTTTAAAGAAATATATGAAATTAGAGATATGTGAATTGAATATTGTATAGAGATATGCGCTATAGAGCTACCTAAAGAGAATATACTAATAGTAATTATCTATTGGAATAGAAGAGAGGAAGATTTATTTATTCGTCAATTAAAACAAGTTATGCAATATATAAATAAGAAATATAAAAAAATTAACGTAATATTAGGAGGAGACTTTAATATAAATATTTTAGAAAATAACTTAAAAACTAGTTCGTTCCTAGATCTCATGTTAGAGTATAAGTTTAAACAATTAATAAAAGAGCCCACTCGTATTTCTCAAACTACCACTACATGTCTAGATTTAATTTTTACTAACTTCAATGATAAAAATAATTACGTTACAGTTGAAGAATTTGGTTTTTCAGACCACAGCGCAACAACTTTACACATGAAAATACAAAATGTAATAAAAAAACAAACACATTGGTATACACAAAGAGATTTTATAACACACGTAATGTACAAAAATTTAAATCTGAATTAAAAAAACAAAATTGGGAAGAAATCATAACAACAAATAAAAACATAGAAGATAACTATGATTCCTTCAATAATACAATGAATACGATTTTAAACATTTGCATTCCTTCAAAAAAGGTAAAATTAAAAACTAAATTTTAAAAGTTTTGGTTAACGAAAGGAATTAAAACATCCTGTAAAAACAAAAGACTGCTTAAAATTCTTACACTAAAGTCAAACAATCTTACTTTATTACAATATTATAAAAAATATGAAAAAACACTAAAAAGAACCATAATAACAGCAAAAAGAATACAGTATATAAATAAAATTAATAAGTCAACAAACAAGGTAAAAACAATGTGGAACATAATTAACGAAAGAACAAATAAAATTATAAAAAAGGAAAAACTTAACATTCAATTACAAATAAACAACGACTTAATAAACGATCCTAAACAAATAGCGAATATATTCAATAGTTTCTTTGCATCCATCGGGGAAAAATCAAACCAAAGACAAGATGAACCAAAAGGAGCCCCAGTCGTCTGTCCTACTGAAAACACCATGTTCCTTAGCCCAGTAGAACCCTACGAAGTGAATAAAATAATAAAAAATTTAAAAAACAAAAAAAGCTATGGAGTAGACGAGCTCCCCCCATTTCTTCTTAAACAATGCGCTGATGAACTTACCTTGCCATTCTATAAACTAATAAACCAATCATTTGAAGAAGGAACATTCCCTAGTCAATTAAAAACAGCAATAATAAAACCTATCCATAAGAAAAATGCCAAAACAGAAGCCAGCAACTACCGCCCAATAGCACTATTACCTACTGCAACTAAGATCTTCGAGAAGGCCATATGTGACCGCGTTTATCCTTTTTGCGAGAAATATAAAATACTAGACGAGTGCCAAAACGGATTTCGTAAAAACAGATCAACTACTTTAGCTGTTTATAAATTTATTCAGGAGGCCATAAATATTATAAATAATAAAAACTACGCAGTTGGGCTTTTGTTAGATATGACAAAAGCCTATGACAAAGTGCAATTTAAAATTCTGCTTGATAAATTATATGGAATAGGTGTACGAGGAAATGCCCATAAATGGTTTGCTTCTTACCTAAAAGACAGAGAACAAATAGTAGAGTTAGACCATTTTAATAACCACTCAAAAGAAATATTAAAAATAAGATCAGATAAAAAAGTCGTAAATGCATCCATCCCTCAAGGAAGTGTATTAGGATGTCTGTTATTTTTAATTTATATAAATGACCTCCCAAAAACTGTAAGCGAGCCATGCATTTTATTCGCAGATGACATCTCTTTGCTTACTTCTTGCCAAAACAATAGTAACATACATGAAAAACTTGACTCCCTTCTCTCTGCAACTATCAGCTGGATGAATAACCACAACTTAGAAATAAACTTTAATAAAACTAAAATAATCACTTTTCATCCCCATCAAAAAGCCCCGTTAAAACTTGATTATAGCTTCAATAACACTAAACTACAACAAATTAACGAATTCACCCTTCTTGGACTATCCATAGACACACACATCAATTGGAAATCCCATATACAAAAAGTAAGAGCAAAATTATCAAAATTCTCATATGCCCTGCGTGAAGTCAAAAAAACCACTAATTTAAAAACCGCACTCGTCACCTACTATGCTTACGCCCAAGCATGGCTATCCTATGGCATTATCCTATGGGAAAATAGCACGGATTCGCCAACTATATTCACCCTACAAAAAAAACTAATTCGAATAATCAGCAACATACAACAGACAGACAGTTGTAAACCATATTTCAAAGAACACAAAATATTAACCCTTGCCTGCCTGTACATATTTGAAATTTGTAAATTTGTCCGCAAATACCCCGAATACTATAACACCCGTAAAGACATCCAAACAAAATATACCTTAAGAAACAATAATAGATTAAACCTACCTACATCCAGACTGAAAATACACTCGTCTAGTCCCCTAGTCATGTCAGTAAAAATATATAATAAACTACCAAAGCACATAAAAGAAGAAAATAAAACAAATACATTTTTAAATAAACTAAAGTGTTTTCTAGAGGTCAAGTGCTACTACACAATAAATGAATTTTTTGATGATAAATTAAACTAAAACAAAAAACACTATCTAAATAATATTATATACCTATAGAGTATATTGAATACATACACATAACACCAAATAAAAATAAAGATACACCCTTGTAAAAATAAATAGATAAAAAAGTAAAATACCAACATAAATACATATAATTATATTTCTTACACATGATATATAAAATTATAATGTGCATTTATTAATGTAATACATAAAAAGATAAAATAAAATTTTAGATAGGCATATGTACCATGTATGTATATAAGGCTATTTGTTACTGCTTCCTCTCTCCTAAGATATTTGCTGTGCCCGACAGGGTCCGTAATGGTTCTGTATTATTAGATTTTAAGACCTTAATGTACATTATGGAACGCAATAAATAATTGAGTATTGAATAATTGAGTATTGAAAAGATACGTGTCTTATACTTTTCAATTATCTAACTGAGGGACTCATGAGATTCTCCTTTTTTATACCCAGTCATCATTCCTATTGAATTGAATCGGGTGTACGAATAGCCACGAGGTATAGGTCACCATGACAGATCGACTGAGCGTGTTAGTTCGATCCCCGCGTAGGACAAGCATCTGTGTGATTCACGACTGCTTGTCCTGAGTCTGGGTGTCTTGTGCACGTGACTTGACATTGTGAAATGCCATGCGACGTCAATATTAAATTTCTGAGTGTTAAGAGATAAAGTCGTTTTTTTTAACACACTTAAAATGTTTTAGTTTCTCAAAGGCGCCCGTAAAAAGGAGTAATGTTTCCAAAGTTTATTTTTGTACAAGTTTTATTTTTCTTGAATCCTTGACTAACTTAAATTAAATCTTAGCGAATGACACATAGTGAATGTCATAGCAATTTTCAAGTATCAAATGATAAACGGTCTTAAAGGAAGTCGAATAAAGGTAACCTATGACTTAATCCAAAATATCAGCTACCACTATACAAAATTTCATCAAAATCGGTCCAGCCGTTTAGATGTCAAAAGGATTTCATATTTTTTTTTTGCGGACAACATCACATACGCTGTTCTGAACCCAAAGTAAGTTGCTAAAGCACTTGTGTTATGGAATTCAGATACAACGAAGGTACCACACACACCCAGACCCGAGACAATGTAGAAATGTGAATTTTTACATTGACCCGGCCGGGGATCGAACCCGGGACCTCAGAGTTAGCGACACCTTGAAACCGGTGCGTACGCCACTCGACCATTTAGCTGAAATCCCAACAAATATCACTAAAACCGTTAATAATAATCCTTCAACACCTACTTCACGTTGTTCCTAGTTGTACGGAACCCTTGCTCTAACAACCCCAATACCACTTGACCCATATTCACTCGTTTTGCTAACACCAGTAAACTAGTTCCTATTAACTAGTTCCACTTGTTCGTCATTCGTTTCCTTACATTCAAAAGATTGCAAACCGTTTTCAAAGCTATTGAATACAACCTCTTGACCCCGAGGGGTTGAATATAATCCCCCGGGGGTTTAATACAACCTACGGCGCAAATTACTTTCTATAAACTTGTGCTTTTTTAGGGTTTTATAGGCTAATGGTCCATGTAGCTAAGGTTTCGCTGTTTGTACGTCTGTTACCAGGCTGTATCTTAAGAACCGTGATAGATAGTTATTTTTACGTATTATTAAGTATATCTTTTGAGGTTATAACAGAAAATACCAAATAAATAAAGGTTGGTGCAATCATCATTTTTAATAAAATAATTTTTGTTCTTTTTTAGCTTATTTATACGAAACCCGCAGCATAACAAGCCCTTCTCGAACTTAAACGTTTTACTTTCACAAAAATTCTAAAAGAAAATTATTCATATTCAGACATTTGCAGGGATTGCCGAGTGGTTGAGGTCACCACACCAAACCCACTGCGCGCAACGAGTCGCGGGTTCGCTCCCCGCGTAGGACATGCATTTGCGTGATCCACGAATGCTTGTCCTGAGTCTGGGTGTCTTGTGTACGTGACTTGTATGTTTGTGAAACCCCCCGGCGGTAAGAGGATTTAATTAATTACTGCGGGAGTCGTCCATAATATAATTAATTCACATTAACACCGAGCAAACCCCTGTGCTATTACATGTATATTTATTTATATAATCCGCGCATAATTTGAAGGCTTTCGTCGCCACTCGGCGGAACACTTTAATTAATACTCGCTTTAATTATATTTACTTTAGTACTTCAAATAGGCCCAAAAAGAGGCTAACTTATAAAATAAGCTAAAAGAAAAAAAATAAAATTCTTGCTGTTTTAAATCGACTTTAAAAACAAGGTTCTCCGTTTGACAAGATTGTATGTGAGTATGTTTGTCCGCGATTATCTCGCGTTTGGCTGAAGCAATTTAGATGCGGTTTTCAGAAAAGTATTTTTTACATCCAGGAATAGGTTTTAGTGCTTTAACCGACTCAGAAATGGAGGTTCTGAGTTTAACCTGTTACTAGGTATGTATGTATGAAAGTTTTAACCACGTTTTTACTGATTAACCTATTTTGTGCTATGCAACAGAGGCGGGAAAAACAGGCAAAACCGCAGGACTCGGCTAGTGATGTGATAGCATTGAAATGTTTTGTTTTCCATGATAGCTTCGCATGATGTCGTAAGCTTAAAATATCCTTGACAGTAAAATGTCCCATACCAATCTATACTCTATACTAATATATAAAGCGGAAGAGTTTGTTTGTTTGTTTGTTTGAACGCGCTAATCTCAGGAACTACTGGTCCAAATTGAAAAAATCTTTATGTGTTGAAAAGACCATTCGACGAGGAAGGCTTTAGGCTATAAACTATCACGCTGCAACTAATAGGAGCGAAGATACAATGAAAAATGTGAAAAAAAACAGTTCAGGTATATGTAAATCATAACTTATCTCTTCTACCCACGGGGACGAAGTCGCGGGCAACAGCTAGTATTTTATAAAAGTCTCCAACTTTCCCAGCTCCTGAGATGGACGCATCCAAACAACCACACAACGCACAATATTAGTATAGATCACAAACCTAAAATTAAACCCAAACTCCCCTAACTATATAACAATAGTTATGATAACAATAACAGTTATGATAATACAGTAAATAATAAGATAATGATTGTTAATATTGATTAATTAATACTAAGTTAAACTGTTATAACAATCCCCACTAATATTATAAATGCGCAAGTAACTCTGTCTGTCTGTCTGTTACGCTTTCACGGCTGAACCACTGAACTGATTTTAATCTGATGAAATTTGGTACAGAGATAGAGTTGACCTTGAGAAAGAATATAGGATGGTTTTTATCCCGGACTTTTGAAGAGTTCTCTTGGAAACGCGACGACCTCGACGCGGGCGAAGCCGCGGACGAAATGTTAGTCCTGAGTGTTTGTCGCAACAAGAGAAATAATAGTTTTCTTTGGTTTTCGATGCGAAAGGGTTAATCGGAACCCTTTTAAAGGCTTTCATGTCTGTATTAGTAAATTGATCATAGGTTAAGGTACGCTTGACGCGGTAGGTCCGTAGATGGGTGGCCATCTATGTCATAACGAGTTCCTCCATGTTTCGGAAGGCACGTCAAACTGTGGATAAGCTGGCAGGCTGAAATTTTCAGGGTAGCTTCAAACCCGATGACAATGCAATTTACAACTATAAAAACTGCTAGACCGATTTTAATAAAATTTAAGTGAAAATTAGACATTTAAAAGCGTGGGTATTTAGATTTTTTTAATCTATTAATTCTTCTTTAGCCTATTAATACAGAAACCCCGTCTCACGACACTATTCAAGTTCTTCATATATTATGACAGCAAGCGAAACCGCGTGCACACCCTAGTGCTACATTCTCGCAGTCCGGTCACATTCCTTGTCCCCCCCCCTCGCCCCCCTCGCCAACAGACCCTCTCGGACCCTCGGAGTTAGATCATTAATCATGACAAACAATGCTGGGTAAGGCTCTAGCCCTGGTAATACATAAAGTATAGTATTGGGTGTTAATATATTGTGAAAAGGGATAATTATGGGTTAAGTATTTTTAGCCGGTTTCAAAAAAAAGAAGGTCGTCAATTTGCCTGTATTTTTTTTTAGAAACTAGCTTCTCGCCCGCTGCTTTGCCCGCGTCGAGGTCGGTTACATCGCGTTTCCAAGAGAACTCTTCAAAAGTCCGGGATAAAAACTATCCTATGTTCTTTCTCAAGGTCAACACTATCTCTGTACCAAATTTCATTAAAATCAGTTCAGTGGTTTAGACGTGAAAGCGTAACAGACAGACAGACAGAGTTACTTTCGCATTTATTATATTAGTAGGGATTAGAACTGAATGAACGAATTTCGTTGGTTCTTTTCTTATTTAACGGATACGCGAACGAAGAGGCCTATGTCCAGCAGTGGACAACTATAGGCTGAGATTATGATGATGATTATATAGGCCGCTTTTGGGCAAAGGACTCCATCTCCATCGTGTCTACTGTCAAAACCTATAACCATTTTTACCATTTAGATTCCAAAACTTCGAAAATTGAATATTAGTAAAACCCGCTGCGACACAAGGATCAAATTTAATATCTTTAGTGCTGGGATTTCATGTTATTTAAAAACCATAACAATAACGCGAAAGTTTTTATGTATGGATGTTTGTTCCTCTTTCACGCAAAAACCACTGAACGGATTTAGACGAAACTTGGTACACAGGTAGTTTATAACCAGATCATTGGCCTAGCCTTTTCCCTACTATGTTGGGGTCGGCTACCAGTCCAACCGGTTTCAGCTAAGTACCAGTGTTTTACAAGGAGCGACTGCCTATCTGACCTCCTCAACCCAGTTACCTGGGCAACACGATAGCCCTTGGTTAGACTGGCTGTCAGACTTTTTCAAGCTTCTGACTACCTGTTACGACTGTCAAAGATGTATGAATAACAGCCGGGACCCACAATTTAACGTGCCTTCCGAAACACGGACGTGCCTTCCTTAGTTTATGCCCAGAATTAACACATAAGGCAGTTTTCATCCCAATTTTATATTGCTATAGGATGATTTTCGATTTGTAGCGAGCGGACCCGTGGGTAACAACTAGTATATACACATCTTAACAACAGTACGGCATCTTAGTGTCGTATAAGTGCCCTCTGCGTATTAGCGACACTCCATTAGCTGAGGTCAAGGGTCTGATATCATTTTGTGTATCGGAGACCTTCGCGATATCTTTAGGTCCTTGGAATAAGGGTCCTTAAAGCTCTTGATGTTAGTAAGAATAAAAATCTTTGTCTCTTAAAACCTTTACAAACCTTCTTTAAAGAAATTTTGATACTGTGGTGTGTAAGCCACTTTATATTATTGTTTCCTATTTAATAATTGTGTTTGAGGAGCTAGTGGCTAAGCTATAACCGCAAAGTGAAACGCTCACAGGTTAAACTATGCTTGACGCGGTTGGTCCGTAGATGGGTGACCATCTGTGTCATAATCAGTTCCTCCGTGTTTCGGAAGGCACGTTAAATGGTGGGTCCCGGCTCTTATTCCTACATCTTCGACAGCCATTACAGGTAGTCAGAAGCTTGAAAAGTCTGACACCCAGTCTAACCAAGGGGTATCGTGTTGCCCAGGTAACTGGGTTTAGGAGGTCAGATAAGCAGTCGCTCCTTGTAAAACACTGGTACTTAGCTGAAACCAGTTAGACTGGAAGCCGACCCCAACATAGTTGGGAAAACTCTAGGCAGATGATGATGATTTAATAAGTGTGATTATTATCTCTCCAATAACTCGCCTTACATAGCGACCCTGCCAGGATTGGATACTCGGTACCTACTTACGTTTTTTTAGAAAAGTCTTGCTAAAAATCTGAAAAGACTTTTCTAAGCCACCAACTGAAGATTCCATTGCATATAGTAATTTTTTTAGTAACCATCGTGAGACTAATTCATTATTAAATTATGTAACGTTGTATGTACACAATACAAATATTATTATTTTTTAACGTAAAAATCATTTGTCACTCAAAAATTGCAATAAGATTACAAATCAATGCACAAAAGCGTAAAATACTAACAATTTCTTATCCTACCCATTGTAACTTAATTTATCGGCTGGAATAACGTAAAAACCATATAATCTATAAATCAATTAGTCTGTCAGCTACACAGCTTTCGGTACATTTAATACCGATTAATTTTCTTCGGTTAGGGGTTAGAAAAAATATAGAAAAAGGTTATGGTAGTGACATTTACAAATCTTTATGGCAATTGAAAGAGTTTTGCTAGTGGTCATTTAATTGATCATGCTTGGACAAGTGATTTTTCTGTGCCTTAATTATTTATTTGATCTCCGTGTCAAACGTATATTAAAGTTAATTTCAATATTTGAAAGTCTGTCTTTACTTGTCAAGGTACAGGATTAAGAGAAAATAACCTCCTTCTGTTAAAATAGGTTATAACATCAACGGCAAGGCATTCAAAGTCCATGAACTCTGATAAAGCTAGTAGTTTACTAAACACCTAATAGATGGCGTTATTTTCAACTTCTTGTTGAGTACTTCTTAACATAGATGGCGCTTAATTCAAGGATGTTGTTAGTTTATCATAAGAAATATAGATGGCGTTGATAAACGTTTTAGACAGTAATAATATGTAACTCGTAATTCTAATTGCGACGATGTATATTTACTAGTAATTGTTTTCATATAACTATCAATGTTGGCGTATTTTGTGTTTCAGGGTAAATTTCTTGTAAAAACAACAACTTTTTCAGCTTGCTTTCACGGTTTCGTATTAAATTTTCATAGTAGGGTGAATTTCAACAGGTCCAAAAAAATCTTCATTTCCGTGGATTTTTTATTCTTCAACTTTAGAACAATAAAAAATAGTGTTTTCTCAAGTTTTCGATCAGATATGCAGTTTTGCTTAATATCTAGCAGATAGCTTAAAAAACTAACGAGATATACAAGATTGAAAATTCCGTGCCACGGCGATGAAACATGCATGCACGGCAATGAAACAGGCGTCCATGGCAATGAAATGTTATTATAGTGTACAAGAATATTTAAATGATAAAGTTAATCATTGAAACAAAAATAAATACTATTAATTTATACGCAATAATAATAGAATATAATGTGTAAAAATCCAGTCACACATGATATTATTTTTATAATATAACTATAAATAGATACATTCCTGTCTAGTGGCGAAACAAACATAAGTCACGGAAATGAAACACGTGGCCACGGCAATGAAAGGAAACTGTTTTACAAGGCACGGCGATGATATTTTTTTCATTCCCGTGTATTTTTTTTCATTGCCATAGCAAATTTTGTCCACGGAAACCACGGAAATGAGAGCACGGCGATGAAAATCAAGGGGTATAATTCAATTTACTAAAAAACTGGTAATAATTCACAGTAATGAACACTTTACAAATAAGCTAAATATAAATGGCATTGTATTGAATGCTCAATCGAGATTAAAAACTTATTGAAATAGAAGTTAGACCTATCCACGGCGATGAAAGAAAAAATGTCCAGTACCAAAAAAATTGAATACTTTTAATTATAGCTCGAAAACGCAGGCACGTACACACGTCGTTCCTTGTCTAGCCTTTCGACGTTACTTATATGCAACGTTTAACGCAAAACGGGAGCGACGCAAAACGTTAGAATATGCAATATTCTCAAATATGTTTAGGACATGGCGATGAAACATGCATGCACGGCAATGAAACAGGCGTCCATGGCAATGAAATGTTATTATAGTGTACAAGAATATTTAAATGATAAAGTTAATCATTGAAACAAAAATAAATACTATTAATTTATACGCAATAATAATAGAATATAATGTGTAAAAATCCAGTCACACATGATATTATTTTTATAATATAACTATAAATAGATACATTCCTGTCTAGTGGCGAAACAAACATAAGTCACGGAAATGAAACACGTGGCCACGGCAATGAAAGGAAACTGTTTTACAAGGCACGGCGATGATATTTTTTTCATTCCCGTGTATTTTTTTTCATTGCCATAGCAAATTTTGTCCACGGAAACCACGGAAATGAGAGCACGGCGATGAAAATCAAGGGGTATAATTCAATTTACTAAAAAACTGGTAATAATTCACAGTAATGAACACTTTACAAATAAGCTAAATATAAATGGCATTGTATTGAATGCTCAATCGAGATTAAAAACTTATTGAAATAGAAGTTAGACCTATCCACGGCGATGAAAGAAAAAATGTCCAGTACCAAAAAAATTGAATACTTTTAATTATAGCTCGAAAACGCAGGCACGTACACACGTCGTTCCTTGTCTAGCCTTTCGACGTTACTTATATGCAACGTTTAACGCAAAACGGGAGCGACGCAAAACGTTAGAATATGCAATATTCTCAAATATGTTTAGGACATGGCGATGAAAGGTAGTTCTGGGACAAATGGTTTTTTATTAACCATACGTTGTATTGTGTAAATATTTGAATAAATGTATTCCGAGTCAATACTCTAACTATTCACGAACCAAATAAAACTAAGTTTTAATATAAATAACGATACATTTTTGATCAATGATGACTTTAATACATCAAGGTGAGTCGTGGACAAACACGGCGATGAAAGATTATGTGGTTTAACTTTTTTTTTTGGAAAACCTATTAATTATATTAATAAAATATTTAGTGCTACAGATAGATTTTTATGTCATCTACCTAAAAAAAAATGTGAGAACATTATAACAATGCTTTTTAGTACCGATTTCATCGATGCCACGCAATTTTTGGGTCCGGGAAATTCACCCAGTAGTGATATATTATCGTACTTAGACATAAGATGGTATATATTGAATTAATATGTTTTTATTTTTGTCATGGTATGCCCAGCCCCATGGCATATTTCAACATGGATACTACTATCGTTATCGAGTAGAGTAGGCATAATAATATAATACAGTTATTTTACTCACCTTGTGGTGGGTTCAGTCTTCTCTTGACATATTCCATGAGTTTCTCCGTGAGGCCGCGCCGCTTCTGCTCTTTCTCTTCTCTCTCATTCTGCAACCAACGGAAAGAGAAATGAGACGTTTTTAAAGTTATGAAATACTTTTCTAGCATATTTGCAGAATATTTTATGTGACAGTTTTATAACGTATAATGCTTATAACGAGCTATATTTTATACCTCACTTTGAGCCCGGTAATGTTTTAAGCGCCAACAATTTTGATTTTATTTTTGAGAAACCAAAAGAGCAGTATGACTGTCTGGTTTAAAGTGTGGATATTATACCGTATTGAGTAAAACGGATTTAAATAAATGGACTGAGTTACATTTAGATGAATTTATAAATCTTTTTGGAACAGGAAAACTAAGAATGAAGCCGCAGTGTTCGCCTAGTATATTATAAAAACACGTCATCATAACAAACACCAACCTTACCCCATAGTAATAAAGCCTATATTTCAATATCAATCTTACCCATAATATCGCATACTCCAAACTAAGTTATTCTCCCTAACTCATAAGAGAGCATCATTTATATAACGACACGTAATTCCTTGAGAACATAAATTGTGTGTTAAATATTATAACAGCTTCAGAGATTTAGCCTTGACAGCGCCATCTAGCGAAAGTCACGTGAACTACGTGGTAATTAGGTTATATTGTTAAGTTTAAATAGGGAGATATTATTCATTTAACTTTTTAATAGAATAAAATATAAACGGAATTAAACATTTTTTTTTTTGAGATATTGAATTTTAAAACAATTTAGGACGAAATTTTTAAAATTCTGACGCAGTCTTACTATGACACAGACCGATTCATTACAATTGTATGGCTATGACAGTTTAAATCTTTATTGAGAGATCGTTCATGTATTTTATTGTTCCGCTGGGTTCGCGCCAACACTGATCATTGCTTGATATAGTGATGTGAAATATTGTCGATTGTATTGCAGCTATCAATGATATTTACATAAAGGCAATTGTGCAGAGAGCAATACGTATTGTACTAAATAATGACAATATAAAAACGATGGTGGTTTAACAACTAGATTTACTGTGTGAGTCCTTTATTAAAAATGGCGCCCAACTTGGGGCCATACAGATGAGCTAATGTCAATGCCTGTTATGTAGAAAGAGGTTTTTTGTTTTACTTAATAAGCTACTACTAGACTGTACTTACCAAAGGTCTATCATTAGAACGTAATATCTAAGTAATAAAATGATACATGTAATGGCGCCCAACTTGGGACTAAAAAGTATCCAGTTTTCTTTGTAAATTGTTTGTTTAATTGTATTTCAAAGCATATAATAAAACAATATGTACTTGTATTTGGTTATTTGTGATTTTTTTTTCGATTCGATTCTTAAATTGTACTATCACGAAAACCATTATCGGGTAATGATCAGGTGTTATCATCATTGTTAACTGTCGATCCAGCTGAAATCCGACTTGTGTCACTTAGCACGAGTATCTGATTCTAGACCTACCAACTCCATCTCAATTAAATTTGAGAACAATCTACGTCCTAAACCAAACTAACTGAACCAACTCTCATATAAAACATTTTCATAGTTTAAGTCACTTTATATCAGTAACTAGCTGTTGCTTGCGACTTCGTCCGCGTGGTTAGAAGATATAAGTTATGATTTATACCTGCCCTGTTTTTCACGTTCTCCATTGTATCTTCACTCCTATTAGTCGCAGCGTAATATATAGCCTAAAACCTTTCTCGATGAATGGTCTATTCAATACAAAAATATTTTTTCAATTTAAACCAGTAGTCCTTGAGATTAGCGCGTTCAAACAAACAAACAAGCTCTTCAGCTTTATATATATATTAGTATTAGTATAAGTATAGATATTACAATAAGTTAAACTGGCCCATTTAACGGTGAAAGTGAACTATATCATGTCGGCGTGCGTTTTATCGCTAACCACCGGTTTGCAGTTAACTGCGAATTCAAATGGCGCGACACTAACCGCTTGAGTTGAGGTAATCGACTGTGGAAGTGGAAATGGTTTATTAGCTTATTTTCTCACTCTGAAAAGTTAACTTACATCATAAAGTTGACTTTGAAGGGTCGGATAATCAACTTATTTTATAAATTCGCATACTGTTGACTGCCTTTACCAACTAACACTTCTCCTACCGCGGGTCTGCTGGTAGAGATTTCTTTAGAAATACGCAGCAATCTCGTGTACATCAATTATTAAATAATTTGTAGTAAAACTTAGTTTTTAGTTTGAATCAAACTTGTAGATCGTTTAAGTGAGATAATGAAGTTGTTAATTACTGCTCCTCGTGGTAGTTTTGCAATTCAAAGGTAGGACTTTGTTTACAAGAAGGGTAAGATAGTGGTTTCTTAGGTTTATGCGTATGTTAGACATTGAAATGAAACTACTTTTACGGATTTTATCGCGGTTTAATTTTGGATTTTAGTTCCCGACGTTTCGAAACCTTTGCAGGTATCATGGTCACGGGCAGACTGAAACGTCGGGAACTAAAATCCAAAATTAAACCGCGATAAAATCCGTAAAAGTAGTTTCATTTCAAAGAAGGGTAAGGTTTAATCAACACAGGGAAGTACCAATTTCACGTTTTCAAAGTTACTTACGTAAGTAATTTATTATTCTAAGACATCACTGCTTAACGGTGAAGGAAAACATCTTGATCAAACCGTAAGACTTGACTTGAAGATTTCTTGAAATTATTTCAAGAGACTACAACGTCATAAACTCACAAGCATTTTACGAACTCGTGCAGTGTAGAGAAGATTTTTAACACTTACAACAAACTAGGACCCCAGTGAGAACATTTGATAACAGAACCCTAAAATTACTTCCAATCGACATATTTTTCGACCGTATGAGAGGTTTTTTGCCGCAGTGGGACCGATTTAAATGGTGTGTGCTAATGGCGCCCAAAGTGGGGCTTGGTTGAAAATGAAACGCTGTTTGAATTCTTACTTTACTTTCAGATTAATATTAGAATACACTGAAACAGAACATATATTATATCAATACTCCCATATGACCAGCAGTGGACAGCAAAAAGAAAAAGACGTTTGATTAAAAAAAAACTTTGGCGGGCACCATAAAAAAATAGAAAAGTTTAGAGTCAGATATGAGTTATTTAATAAAATTTATATACATACATTTCTATGGTGAACCACAAGGTCTCAAAACTACTCCAATCCATATTTATTCCCAATTAACCCACAAATCGTTCTCAACCCTACATTTTAGTTAAAGTCAACCCCTGATAGAGACATTTCAACCTCTCCACATACATTTAAACCGCGCCGCATCGCGTTCCCACGTGCGGGACGTAACTCAACCCCACGGGATGAGTGTGGACGCATGCTGAAATTAAACTGTTTTCAAGAGAGTCAGCAAAATAATTTGAAGAGTTTGTTTACTATTGTTAACGATTTTTCGCAGCAACTACTTGTTCGATTTTAAAAGTTAAATTCTTTCAGTGTTCTATTTATTAAAAATATCCTTTGGGATATGTCATCACGCTATGATTAATAGGAGCAGACCAGTAATGAAGTTTGTTACAAATAAAACTAATATTAAAAAAAAGACATGCTTTAATTACGAAATAAAAAACAAAAAAAGTGAAAAAAATTTTTTTTTTTTTAATAAATTAATTTACAATAAATTTGATTTTTTTCAAAAAAGCGTGGGATGCTTCCAAAAAAGTGACATGGACTATGGAGCTCCGCACGATTCTTTCTAGGCATCTATTGTCATTAGAACTCAGAGCGTGTGCAAAATTTTATCTTAATCGAAGACCGGGAAGTGAGTCAAATTAACATTCTAAGTTTTTCGATTTAAGATTTTCTCACATAATTAGTTACAAGTGAAGCTAATAAAAGGTGTTAAAATGAATAAAAAATCCGCATACACTTATATCTTCACAACGATGAGGACAAAGTCGCGGGAAATAGTTATAAACAACCTAATAATCCCCTCATTGAAAAAATAAATAACTTCACTTGCAAACCATACAATTAACTGCATCAGACATGCTTTAAAAATGATCCTAATTAAAATGGCCGAAGGTTTAATTTCGTTAATCAATTTTTACAATAGAACAAAGAGGTTAATATCACACAGTAATAATTGCAATTGGCTGAATAAGGTATGACTGTTGCTCTCTTGGGGTTCAAGCAATTTAAAAATGAAAAGAATTAAAAGTATATTTTATTTGTTTATTATGTAGTGACTGATTACTATTCGACTGTAATTAAACCAGTCAAGAGGTCAAATAAGAATATTTGACTGATTACATTTTGAAAAAATAAATGAATTCGGACAACATCACATACATTGTTCTGAACCCAAAGTAAGTTGCTGAAGCACTTGTGTTATGGAATTCAGATACAACGAAGGTACCACAAACACCCAGACCCGAGAACATGTAGAAATGTGAATTTTTACATTGACCCGACCGGGGATCGAACCCGGGACCTCAGAGCTAGCGACACCTTGAAACCGGTGCGTACGCCACTCGACCACGGAGGTCGTCAAAAAAAACTGAAGATTGTGATTACAAAACCCATTTTCAAAACATTATCATAATAAGTAATTTAGTTTATGACCTACATTGACCATGTTCACAAAACTTAAACCAATAAAATGTTTATTTTTCATCGAAGCTTTTAACATCGTTAACTACAGCTCCAATGAAAGAGAGATGGAATGACGATGTATGTGTACCTGTAGTACAAAAGAGAGAGACAAAAACACATCACAATAAAAACTACCACAGATACAATTCCATCGGACAAAACATCCTAACTAGGAATTTGTCTCACAAATCTGTGATAAAACGCAATTAACGTATTCTGCACATATCAGCATATACAGACATTAGTCCGACCAGTTAATCCTATGACAAATCATTGTAAATTATAAGGGTATTTCTACACGTGGCAATGCAAGTCTTCGATATTGAGTCTTGAGATACGTTGAGACCTACTAAACATGAATTTTTAAGGGTTATTTGCCATCGGATCAAATGGAACCCTATTTTGAAGCTCCGCTTTATATTCGTTCATTTGTTACTAGACTGTATCTCATTAACCGTGATAGTTCAACGGTGATAAAATGTATTTCTGTGACTGATATAACAATAAACAATGAAAATAAACAGTGAAGAAAGCAAAATTAGTTGAGAAAGAAATTCCGAAACAAACTCAGGAGTCCCAATTTCTTTTAAAGTCCAGAAAATTTTAAAATCGAGTGCAATAAACTAGTATATCTCTTTTTTGTTCCAAGTTCCTCGTAAATAAAGTTAAATAATATTGTTGTAACAACAAAAACGTACAACCGAATGCAAAAAAAAAGCTACTGGACCAAACCTGATGTAATTTCATCATCGGCCTAGCCTTTTCCCAACTATGTTGGGGTCGGCTTCCAGTCTAACCGGTTTCAGCTAAGTGTTTTACAAGGAGCGACTGCCTATCTGACCACCTCAACCCAGTTACCTGGGCGACACGATACTCCTTTTTTAGACTTATAGAACCAAATGACAGCTATTTTACGATAAGTGAAAAAAAATCAACAAAATCGGTCCATCCAGTCCGAAGTTCTGAGGTTAAAAACACAGACGAATTGATAATCTCCTCCTTTTCGAAGACTTTTGATAAACATTAAGTGAACATAGTGGTTTCTTAGGTTCACGCGAATGTTAGACATTGATTTGAAACTACTTTTACGGATTTTATCGCGGTTTAATTTTTGATTTTCAGGTGTCGAAACGTCGGGAACTAAAATTAAACCGCGATAAAATCCGTAAAAGTAGTTTCATTTCAATTGAGTGAACATATATCTAACACTAAAATTGCCTCATGTACGTAGGTCCTTAGATGTAATCTTTGTTAGTAATTTATAGGTTTGCTATTCCTATTGATGGCCCACACTGCAGTAGGCACAACTGCGGTAGTGTACAAGATGTCTTTATGAGCGTACTAGACAAATTCAACAACACCGTTTTTTCTCTTTCATAGTAAGGCATTGAAGTCCAGAATGTATAGAAGTCTATTGCACTTTCACGCAAACCACTGAACGGATTTAGACGAAACTTGGTACACAGATAGTTTATAACCAGGATTAACACATAGGATAGTTTTTATCCCGATTTTATATTCTCGGGGAATCATTTTTATTTGTAACTGGCTCGTCAGGCACAAGCTAGTTAAAACTATAATTATTAATAACTTCCAAAGTTCTTTAATTAACTAAAACAGCAAACATGATAATGTATCGTAAATAATATATCTGCTTAGCAACTTTCGTCTCGCGGGTACAGGCGGTGTAGTTTGTGTAAATCTTGTATATCATGCAATTATAATACGAAGAAGTACAGCCTATAGTTGCAACTCCTTAAGGATTGTGGAGCAAGGGATTAAAAAAACGACTCCCGCATTAAGGAATTTAATCCTTGTGTCACGGGTTTCACAAACATTTAAGTCACATGCACAAAGACGCCTTTTCCCCACTTTGTTGGGGTCGGCTTCCAGTCTAATTAGAATCAGCTAAGTACCAGTGTTTTAGAAGGAGCGACTGCTTATCTGACCTCCTCAACCCAGTTATAGACAACCTTGCTCAGACTGGTTTTTACACTTAACGTGCCTTCCGAAACACGGAGGAACTCGTTATGACAATGATGGTCACCCATCCAACCGTATCAAGGGAAGTTTAACCTGTGTTGTTCCAGCTTAGCCTAGATCTATAATTTTATAAGCCATGGTACATGTTATCCAAGCTGCAGTGTTGGGCTGTGTCAGCTCATGCTTGTAAATTCTGAAGCTATTGTAAGCTGGTGTCAGCTACGCTTATAGTGCAGACAATAGGTCTTGGTACTTGTATTACATATCTATATACTAATATATAAAGCTGAAGAGTTTGTTTGTTTGTTTGAACGCGCTAATCTCAGGAACTACTGGTCCAAATTGAAAAAATCTTTTTGTGTTGAATAGACCATTCATCGAGGAAGGCTTTAGGTTATAAACCATCACGCTGCGACTAATAGGCGCGAAGATAGGTACAATGGAAAATGTGAAAAACAGGGCAGGTATAAATCATAACTTATATCTTCTACCCACGGGAACGAAGTCGCGGGCAACAGCTAGTATTATATGTTTTTGATGGAGTTTCTTGCCGGTTCTTTTCCATAAGAATGACACTTTGGAACCGTGCAACTAGAGTCACTACTGTAACATAAAAGTGCCTGGAAGACGGCCTAATTGAAATAAAAACTTTTAATTTTGATTTTGCTTTTGATGATGGCATTTTAACAAGATATTGCTTAAATGTGCTCGAGAATTTGTAATTTTTTTCTAATGATTACTAGATCTTCTAAAAAACTGAGCTGATATTGATAAGATTTCAGCATAATTTAGCAGACAACACTTAACCCTAAAATTATTTTTTCGACAAGTACACAAGACCGACAAAGACAACGAATTAGGGTTAAAAAAACTTTTTTTTTTTGGAAATCAAACGCGAAATCCACTGAGCGTGACGTATCGCTCTAGTTCGATCCCCGCGTAGGACAAGCATTTGTGTGATCCACGAATGCTTGTCCTGAGTCTGGGTGTCTTGTGCATGTGACTTGAATGTTTGTGAAAGCCCCGCGAGACAAGGATTAAATTCTTTACTACTGGTACTAAAAAAATGTAAAATAACTCACCTGTCGCCGGTGCTGCCCTCTACTTTTATTATTGTCCTTCTGCCCCGCCATCACACCGTACATTGTATTATTAATAATACACTATTATTGTCACTATTAATAATAGTCTCACTATTTTACACTGTTCTCTGACGTCAATAAACACGGTTTACATAAAAAAATGCAAAAAAGCACATAAAAGAATGGCTTCTAAGTTATTATTAAGTTTAGGGTTCGGTATCCGAAAGTTATTAATGGAAACCCTGTTCCTTCCATCTGAGGCCAAGCCGGCTAAGCTCCTTATGATTTGAACTTTAAATAAAATAAAATTAAATTAAATTGCTCGGATAGTCGAGTGGTTGAGGTCACCACGCCAAACTCACTGCACGACGGGCACGTTTGTTCCACGCAGACAAGCGTTTGTGTGATCCACGAATGCTTATCCCGAGTCTGGGTGTCTTGTGCATGTGACTTGTATGTTTGTGAAATCCTCCTCACATATTTGATTGATTAATGCGGGAAATGTAGATAAAAGAAAAATATTTAAAAAACCCTAAAGGCTAACGGGTTAAATTATTTATGTACGTAATAAATTAAAAGTGTCATAATATATTTACTTTTGTAAAAACATCGTTAATTTTGTGTTACTGTGTAAAAATTGGTATACTAATAAATATACCAGCGCATAATTTAGCCATTAAAATATGAAAAATGGATTTATGTAGCAGATGTGTTATCTTTTTACGTACAAAAGGGTAAAAATAACAATATTCATAAGACTACTGTTTGTCCGTTTGTCCATCATCAGCCCTTAATTTCCAAAACATTAATTCTCGCAAGTTTGACTTGCGTTTAATCGATTTGGGTACACTGAAAAATAATTTACTTATAGATTTTTACATAAATTAATTAGACGATTGAAATATCTAAAACTCCACCTTTTTTAAATGACATTTTATTAAAATTTTATCAAAATCGGTCCAGCCGTTTTTATACTTGTAAAATGTATTGTCATCGAATTTGAATCTAAGCTGAAAATTTCAGCCTGCTAACTCATCGGGAAGTGCCTCAAAATTGAGTTGCCAAAATCCAACCAAAACGACAAACAAATAAGAAAAGTGAGTCTATAAGAAGCTAGGAAAAAACTACAAATGCTCTATTTTTTTTTAAACCACAAATGATTACACTTGTATAGACTGTAAAACACAACACTTCTTTATCTCACACGATCAAATAAATAAAATAAAAACACAAAGTATCAAGTCACCTCCATCGCAGTATAAATCGTTTTTAACAATTTTCACAAGCACCGCAGTTGAACATTAAGTTAGCATGTTATCACTGCAATGCGTTTACAGGGTGCTACAAAAGTGTCGTCTTTTAACCAACTGCGAAGAAGAGGAGGTTTTCAATAGGGATGATGACGTATATAATATGATGTATAATAATGGATACGTATTTTTTAATGTGTCCCGCAAACATAAATTGACTAAATTACAGTGAATGAAACTTACGCGTGACGTCACGATTGAGTATACATTTTACTCTATCGTTACGTCACGAGCCCCCTCTCCTAAACTTTATAGCATTTAATCTTTGTTAATTCTATTTTTTCTGAAAAAGGAAAAAATACGTGTCTCATAGTTTTCAATTATCTAACTGAGGGACTAATGAGATTTTTTATTTTTATACCCAGTCATCATCCCTATTCTCAATCCCTACTGCCCTACTAATATTATAAATGCGAAAGTAACTCTGTCTGTCTGTTACGCTTTCACGTCTAAACCACTGAACCGATTTTAATCAAATTTGGTACAGAGATAGAGTTGACCTTGAGAAAGAACATAGGATAGTATTTATCCCGGACTTTTGAAGAGTTCTCTTGGAAACGCGATATAACCGACATCGACGCGGGCGAAAAGCTAGTAATCAATATTTTTTTTGCACTCCATGTGTAGAAAAGGTGTTATATAATATTAGTAGGCACAGCAATGTAGAAGAGAGGATGCTAATTTTATTTAGATTATGTATCACAGATTATTGTTGTTGTGTCGTGTTTCGGAAGGCACGTTAAATTGTGGGTCCCGGCTGTTATTCCTACATCTTTGACAGTCGTTACAGGTAGTCAGAAGCTTGAAAAAGTCTGACAGCAGTCACAGTCGCTCCTTGTAAAACACTGGTACTTAGCTGAAACCGGTTGGACTGGTAGCCGACCCCAACATAGTTGGGAAAAGGCTAGGCCGATGATGATCACAGATTATTATTATTTACTAGGTATTTTATAATTCATTACTGAAAGGGGTGAATGTGAATCTTATTATTGAGGCATAGGTGCCTTGTAGGAGAGAAAATACATTAGGAATTAAGTTAATAAGCAATACGGACAATATTTTGAAAATTAAATAGGTCATTGTATTAGGAGCTGTTATTTTAATAGAAATTATAAGTATTTTTTTACATAGGCCTAGCCCGCCACACATGCCAGTCATTGCTGATCCTGTAAGCCAGGATCTACAACAAAACCAACGAAAAGCCACCGAAACACTTAAGTTCGATTTGTCCTGGCAAACAATTAACTGCCTTGGAACCCGCAACGAAATTAATCAGAAATAGTAAGAAGTATGTCAAAAGGGAATAATGCATGGGAAGTAGTTCTGATAGGAGCAACCGCTTATTAGACTGGCCTGTTGCTCTGGTGGTTATTGACCCTGACTGCTTTACCGGAGGTCGTGGGTTCGATTCCCACCCAGAACAAATGTTTGTGTGATGAGCCCGATCATTTGTTGTGTGCCTGGGTGTAATTTATCTATATTATGTATGTATTTAGAAATATATAAGTATGTGTATCAGTTGTCTAGTACTCATAATACGAGCTTAGCTTAGTTTGAGACTAGATGGCGTTGTTTAATTTTACTTGTAAATAATACTAATAGTCTCGCAGTGTATAACAAGCTTTAGAAGTAAATAAAACATGAATATTATAAAAAGTTGTCTCAAGTCCCTAGTCGGTAGTAATTGTGGACCGTTTGCGACAAGTTCCCAGTTTATGAAGTCATAAAATTATAACTATACTTCCTTCGCTTGTGTTTACCCGACTGCGGCAAAAGGGGATTATTGTTTCTGATTTAGTGCGATACTGAGCAGAGATATAAATAAGCTTAATAACAATAAAACTAGCTAATACATCAAAATTACAACCTAACCTATCGTTGCTTAACCTCAATGTCATTTATTTAACAAACAAATATTTATTACTAGCTGTTGCCCGCGACTTTGTCTGCGTGATTCTCAAGATGTGAAAAACTATGAAGTTTAATAATAACGATCATAGTAAAAATGTAATGCAATATTGAAAATGAAACACTTTTTTTATATTTTAAGCTTGCTTTTTTATTTCTAAATTATAATGAATCTTGAGCGGCCCAAAAACTATCAAATGTTTGAATCAAACACATTTCATCGTTTACGATACTATCCTGGTGTCAAATATTTCACAGCTGTTTTAATGACTTTCTTATTTAATCCCAATATTTATAACTTTGACATATCTGCCTGCCTGTCTGTCTGTGACATCATAGCTTCCGAACGAATTGAACTATTTTAGTTTTCGTTTAGACATGTTTGACAAATCGAGCCGTTTACTTTCGAAATTTTCCATTTACTTATTGGGTGGGTTATGATTTTCGAGCACGTCTGTTCTTGGGACGGCCTACACCTGAAATTGCTAGACGGATTATGAGGTAACATAAAATTTATTATTGTACTGTAACCGAAGAGTTAAACCAGAACCATATTACTGAGTTTGTCTATCTGTCACCTGGCTGTTTCTCAGGAACAGTGATAGCCAGACAGTTGTTATCTGACGATATAAAGAAGATGTCAAATTATTTTTGTGGACGGAGCTGGTGAAGTGAGAGTCGGGCTCGGTAACTGAGGATGTTACATAGTGTCATAAGATATAAGATTTGCCTTTAAATTGCTGATAAATAAAAAGCGTGATATTAAAAAAAATATCAGTCACCCCTTTTTTAAAATTGACAATGACAAAAATCTAAAGTATAGGATATGTGTAATTTGTGATGTTACGACAAAGCAAAATATGAACATAAAAGTGACTTCATGTTCATGAGTTTTATTTACTGTACCAATTACGAGACAAATAACGTATTTTATTCGTTAACATACCTGACGATCATTGAAGTAAAATACCTACCGTCAGCCCTACTGCATAAAT